>NW_010297661.1:2357-11156 GCF_000700745.2 Antrostomus carolinensis | reverse complement strand
CTTTCCACTTCTCACAACAGTATATATTTATTACTTCTCCCTTACTTTAGATTTTCTGGGTCTTGATTTAAGGATAAAATCCATGGTTATTGATATTGCTTGGTTATTGTCACCTAGGTTTACAGCCAGTTCCAGAGTTATTCATTAGTTTACAAGCACTGTTGAACTCAAGTACTTGATTACTCTCAACAAATAGGTGATAAAAATAAGAAGTTATCTCTGTTTTTTTACCTTCTCTGCAATATAGTAAGACATTACACAATATATATATTTATTAACAAATAAAAGGCTGTAATAATATAATTTTTAATACCTCTAATTCTTCAGTACTTTTACACTGTGAGTATAGATACATAGCCTGTATTCTCTACCTGACCCCCTTGGCTAAAATTTTCTTTTCAACAGGAGTGCAGTGAATGTCCTGTGTTTCAAACTCACATATGTTCATTTGCCCTTGTTTACTTATTTACAGTTCCCTTGTTTACTGTAAAGTGTACAGTAATGAGATACGAAGTTCTTGCATGTATCTAGTTTTCTTTCTACAGGAAGGACACATTCTGTGGTACTACATAAAAATTTACCTCTCATTTTTTGTAGATGCTTTTGTAGCTCTAAGGCTCTGATCACTTTAGTATCATAGGCAATCCATAATTCTCTTCCCCTGCTGAAAAGATGTAAAACAATGAAAAATATCTGTCAGATGCAGTACTGTATCAATAAACAATGTATCCTTCTTAGATGACAAACTAACTAAATATAAAAATAAAGATACTCTGACAAATATTTCATAAAAGAAAAAACAAACAAACAAACAAACAAACAAGGCAAATTTTACAATTACTCATTTCTGCTGTATTAGACCTGTACCTTTTCCTGGCTGGTTTAGTTTCTACAATAAGGTTTTTATATATTTACATATAACCAAAATGCCCTAGCTGAATCAGATTTTCTTATTGCTCCACCCAAATTAAGACATAATACATTTGCCATTTGGCAGATGGCTCAAATATCCTGTCCATTTAGACATGTATACAGCTAGTCAGAGCACTTGTTACTTTTTACAATAAAGATAAAAACCTTTCTGCAGTTCAGCTGTCCCATCTTCTCTGTGCCATCAATATGGTTTAGTAACACTCATATGATTAACTTCACAGTCCAGATTATTTTCTTCCTCTTGGCTCTCATTAGTAAGGGCAAGTTTCCAGCTTCTGTTGCCAATCTAAATTTTGAAAACTAATTGAAACAACATTGTTTCCAAACTCTGTATTCCTACAGTCACACCACCTCCTTCTATGGAAATATAATGCAGGATATTCTTCCTTCCTTTCTTTTTCTTTTTCTTTTTCTTTTTCTTTTTCTTTTTCTTTTTCTTTTTCTTTTTCTTTTTCTTTTTCTTTTTCTTTTTCTTTTTCTTTTTCTTTTTCTTTTTCTTTTTCTTTTTCTTCTTTTCACGTTCTCCAAATGAAAATCAGTTACTGAAAATGAGAAATTACTGAAAATTCATCTTCAGAAAAGATCAAATACAGGGAAGTGCAAATATCTAAAGGTCTATTAATCTATTTGGTTAGCCTTTATATTTTCTGATGTAGCATTAATTCTAGCAATAGAAGTAAGGAATTCAAGGGACCTGCAGTGGAGTTGTAGCAATAATATTCCTGTGACTATTGAAAATATCTGAAACATAAATTTAGTGTCTTTTTAAGATGTATTCAAAAGAGATTGAAATGGAGAAACCTTTCTTTGCTATTGCTCCTGTGGCTATTCTGACATTCCTTTCTTGTTGTAAAAAGCTTATGTGGGATCAGAGTATTTTATAAGGATTTGATCTGGAGCATATCTACTGAGCATATTTGAGCTGCTCCATCCAGCAATCATATGAAGTCCCGTGTGTTTATGAGCATATGTAAAGCAGTGACAAACCTGTTGCAAACAGAGGATGTTGTGGGTTGAAGAGCAATGCAGGATTGCAGGAAGCAGTAGAAAAAGCAGTAAGAGCCCTATGGGAAAAAGATACAGGCAGCATGGGAGAGGTTACAGGGAGAAACTGGACTATCAGCTACATGGCTGGATAACAGTAACATAAAAGAGGGAAATAGCAATTAATAGTCAAAAGGACCACTGGGAGAATAAAGGCATTGATAAACCTCTGTTTTCCAATTGTTTTCTCTGCAAAATAGTACAGAGTATAGAAGACAGTCCTTCTGAGATACATGGCCTCAAGAGATAAGAATTAAATGGAGAGTTGGGAGTCATGAATGGGAGAAATATATGACGGTCCCTGACATATGATAAACTGAGTGGGAATAAGTTTCTTCAAGCATAGTTTTAAGCTATTTTCTAGGTTTGCCAGGCTCATAAACAGACTTGTTTACTGAAACTCAATGGAGCATGTTATAGTCAGACTGAAAAACGGTCTGTTTCAGAACAGGCGAGGCCAGAGTGGGCTGGTGTCACTCATCACTGCCTCTCAAGGTGTTCAGAAAAGCTGTAAGGAAAGTGTACACGGAGTCCCAAGGTCATGCAGCCCCATCTGAGGGAGGCAGCATCTCCCTAACTCCTCATGGCAAAGGCTGTGATAGCTCCATGGTTGCCTGTGCCCTATGGATTGGGTCTGACAATGAAAAATTGTCAAAAAAGTATGTCTGAAGATTACTTAAAAGTATAATCTATTAAGATTTTTCTGGAACTTAACCTACTCAGTTACTAAGGGATGGCAGAGAATCAAAATTTTCGTGCAGGCAAGCCTAGAAAAAAAAACACTTTTAAGTTTTAAAATAACAAGAGAGTGTCAAATTTTGCCAGCTTTATATTTGTAAATTTAAGAGTGATGTATTACATGTGTGGCTCTCAAATTACATGAGTGTTGCTGTTCTATACAGGGCTCTCACTTTTTGTAGGTATTGTTTATCTGTACACATACAAGTACTAATGCAGACCCACTGTCTTCCACCAACAAAAATTCTCATACATATATACTCACACTTTAATACCTCTCCCTTCAGTAATCTGTAAA
Organism: Antrostomus carolinensis; assembly: GCF_000700745.2. Lineage (NCBI taxonomy): Eukaryota > Metazoa > Chordata > Aves > Caprimulgiformes > Caprimulgidae > Antrostomus > Antrostomus carolinensis. The sequence continues at coordinate 8,143 of NW_010297661.1, read as the reverse complement.
AAAACCTGACTCTGGCTCTGACCAAATTAAACCTAATGCCAAAATTCCCATCCCAATTTCTTGTGCCTAGATAGCTCTATGAAGCCTTGGTAGGAAATCCCATCTGTGCCTGTGCATGGTGTGCCAAAGGGCTTCTTTCAGTTCCAGTGAGAGGTTCAAGCACACAGACATTTAGCTTGCAAAGGTATGTTTTTCCACTCCTAAAGTTTATGAGTCTGCCCTCTGGCTTGAGATCTTGCTTTGGACTTATCTCTCTTGTCCCCAGATTCGTAGGTCCAAAGATCATACTACTGTCTTCAGAAGGACAAGATACTGAGAAAGAGAAAAAGCAGTAAGAAATGGAAAGGAAGAAAAGATGGTGGGGAAATTTTTGTAGCTTTTTAAATTGCTCCCCATTTCTCACTCCCTTGAGAACCACACAAGCATACCAGGCTGCTGCATTGGAAAGTACCTTATTCTGAGAGGAAGATTATAAATTTAGTCTATTTGCATTAAAATCTTCTTTGCATTTCCATATCCCCTATTTTTAATTCCAACTAGATTTTAAAAGTATAATGTGTCATAATTAATCACTGTAAGATTTTGTGTGTGGAGGAAAATTTTGCCTTTTGAAAGCCATTTCTGAGCATGTGAAGGAGAAAATGAAGTTTGGAAATAGCAAACATAGGCTGATCAAGGGTGAATCTTGCCAGACAAACCTGGTCACATTTTATGATGAAATTACTGTAGATGAGAGAAGAGCAGTGGATGTTTTTATCACAGCTATAACAGGACTTTCCTCATGGTCTCCCACAGCATCCTTGTATCCAAGTCAGAATGTTAAGATCTCAGATAAGGGGACTACTAGAGGGGTGAAAATCTGTCTGTGTTTGTCAGGCTCAAAGTGTGGTGGTTAACAGTTTGTATTTTGCCAGTTAGCAGAGTTCCTCAGGGGTCAATTCTGGGACCATTCACTATCTTTTATTCTATTCAATATCTCTAACCTAGACGATGAGATGGGGTACACCCTTATCAAGTCTAGGGACAATCCCAAACTGAGGGGTACAGAAGAGAAATTCAGAAGGACTTAAATGGGCTAGAGGAATGGGCTGATATGAACGTCATGAAATTCAACAGGGACAAATGCAAAGGTCTGTACCTGGCATGAAATAATCCTCTTCAGAAAACTGCACTATATTGAGGGACATGATTATTCCCCTCTCAGAAGCATTGACTAGGTCACATGTGAAATATTGCATTCACTTTTGGGAGATCCAGGGCAATAAAAGTTTTGATAAATGGAAGCAAGTTCATCCAGTCAGGAGCTGTAGCATTTATTCTGTGAGGAGAGGCTAAGAAACCATGACTTACTAAGCCTGGAGAAGACATGGTTTTGAGCAGACCTAACATCAGTCCTATCATACTTACAAGCAGGTCACCAAGAAGATGAGACCAGGCTCTTTAGCAGAGTGCAAATGAGGTCAGGGAGAGACTGAGAGATAGCGATCATAAATTACAATGGGGAACATTCCAACTGGATATAAGGAAAATTTGTCACCCTGAAGATAATTAAACATTCAAGCAGATTGTCCAGAGAGTTTATGGAACAGAGGTCCTTGGAGGTTTTCGAGACCTGTGCAGTTAAAGCCCTGAGCAGCTTAGTCATTGAGTGTTGACCCTGCTTGGAGTAGGAAGCTGCATTAGGGACCCCCTGAGGCCCCTTCTAACCATAATAATTCTAAAATTCTGAGGCTGACAGATCATTCCTGAGCTTTCAGCACTGTTATGAAGCAGTAGGAAGTCTGTTATTCTCAGTTAGTGTATATTGTGGCATTGACCTGTGTCAAATTGCTGGAGCTGTTCCCTGGAAATATTTATCTGCCTCTTTTTCTCCAATTTAGTATTTCAGAAAAGGCAGCTTACATCCCCATAAGTTGTGTTTAAATGATGAAATTTTTATTTGACTACAGGACTGTTCTGTGTGATTTTTCTTCTGCTTGTAGCCATAATGGCACTATTTTAATGAACTGATGGTAGATCCTTCAGTCCCAGATCAGATTGTTTTGTCTCACCTTATGTTTATATCTACAAGTCCTCAGTGATTTTAACTACAGGTTTCTAACACTGAAACCATTCTTATTTTTAGCTCTGTTGAACAATATGTTGACAACATAAGTTCTTAGTTCAGTGATTCTGATTCTTAAAGTCAGTATTAAAAACTAATCAGAGCTTTAGTCCATACGTTTGTTAGCAAATACTCTCTCTGACTGAGATTTCTAATTGCCTGCCAGACCAGGCATTATGGATGCTATTAGTGATGTGCTTAAACTCCTGTTTCTTTGAAAATAACATTAATTGATGTCTTGTGAAGTATGATTTCTGTTCAAAGTTTGGTATGCTGATATGTTGACTTTTCACTAGATTTTGGCATGATAGGTTTGGTATATGTTAACTTGTCTTTCACTGAAGCATTTTCAAGTGAGACTACCTCAGGGAAGTGAGAGTAATAGTGCAGAAGAAGTACAAAGGTTTTTTTATTCCCCCCACAGACGTCCTATAATCCATATCATGTTTGTTTCAAGGAGATAAAATTTTGTGCTTTGTCAATATAGGTTCTTTTATTTGACCTACTACTTGTAGTTCCAACAAGCTTTAATATCTTCTTTGAGGTATGTATTCACTTCGGATGAGTATAAGAAAAGTATGGTCTTTCTCTTTTAGATTTTTCATTCTGCAAGTGACCTACTTGTGTTGCCTATTTAGTTATTATTTTTATTTCTAAAAATTCTTAAGAATCAAATTGTCATGTTTTAGAGCAAGACCTGATATTGAGAGAATCTGTAAACTGATGTGACATATTTGAAAGTACAGACTTGACCATCCTGTCAACGATTAACAATCTTAATAGTTTTCTGACAGTACTGGTTCTCATGACTCCTTACAGCAAAATGAGTGTACTAAATCCACGTATGCTGAGAGATGGACTTCTATTTAAACTAGGAACTGTTTGAAACATTTAAACACTGCTGAGGTATAACATGTACTGGAAAGACCTACAGGGTATTAAGAAGGCAGGGTGAAGAGCAAAATCTAGGGCATTTTTGTAGCTCGGTTCTATTTAAGGGAAATATGACAAGAAATAAATCCTAATCTGCCATTTATGAGATTTCTTGGAAGTTGTTTCTTTAAGTCCAGTTCACTTCTAGGTTTCTTGCCTTTCTTCCCCATTTTTTTTTCCTATTTTGATTGAAAATGCTCTGAAAATATGTATTAATTGATGGGACAGCTCTTGGCTCATGACGTCAGAGGGACAGTCTGGCTCCAAGCACATTTGAAAAGCCTTCTAATGGCAGTCCTAATGGTCCTAGCCCTTGGCCATAACTTCATCTGAAGCTTCACTTAGCCATTCTTGTCCCATAAAAAGCATCATACCACTTTCTTCACATAAGTTTTGTCCAAGTTCTGGCTATTATTTTTCATTTGCATTACACAGGTGATTCCTTTAAAAAAAAAAAAAAAAAAAATCTAAAAAGGCAAGGTCCTGATACCGAAAAATTTTTTTACGTAGGTTTCAGTACAGTCTGTGGGTGTTTTGTCATTGATGGCGCTGGGAGAAGAATTGGGCTCTACATGCTCATTGTAATTCAGTGGCTCAGTTGAAGAGTGCAGGTGTCACTAATAAGCACCCATCAAAGAACAGTAACAGGAAACTAGTTTCCTGGCACCAGCTGTTTACCTTACTGTGCCCTGCTACTCTTGAAAATGAAAATGACATATGAATTCTACTGATCAGAACATATTATGGCAACATGCAGAAAGGAGCAAGTTTCATTTTTGACAATAGAAAGGCAGATACACTATAAAGGCTTAATGTTCCAAAGGACAAGTAACCTGGGTATACTCTTGGTAAAGGACAGGTGTCCTGGGGAGAGTTTGTATTAAAGAGAGCTGAATGCCTGACAGCAAAGCAGGAACAGTCAGATGAGCAAAACTGCCTGAAATGTTAAAGAAACAAAATCTAATTTTATTTTTAGCTGAATTGATGATAAACACAGGATCGCTGAGAGTTCTTTATTGATGTCTGGCGGTTTTTTGCTTTTTTTGTTGTTATTTTGGTTGGGGTTGTGTTTTGTTGTTTGGTGCTTTTTGGGAAGTTTGTTTTGTTTTGTTTTTTAATTGATTGATAGGTAGAGTCTTAGTCCTGAAAGGACAATCTTATTATTCATCTCAATGGACACTTTTCACACAAGATGAAATCTCAGAGGCAGGCATAGCTGTAAGCACTTTTTTCAGAGCCTCTGTAGGCTGCCTTTTGAAGGTTAGGTGAGAACCAAAATGTTACTTTTAGTTTTCTTTCTGATTTTCCTGTGTACCGCGAGATTCCATGTCTTCCCTTTTGAAGCTTATTCTCTCTATTGCTTTTATGCTTCCTGTATCCCCTTCTAGTCCCCTTTGCTTTTTCTATTTCTTTTTTAGCTTTCCTCTGCTCTTCGAGCTTTATCTGTGCAATTCCTTGGAGCTTCATGCTGAAGAGACATGACTTGACTGCAAGCTTTCAAGAGTCACAAATGAAATGAGCTTAGGAACTCTGTGTCTCTTGGCACCAAGTGCAAGAAACTTTCCTAAATGCTGTAGTTTTGCCAGTCATTTTCCGAAGCCTGAGAAGAAGCATGGACGGATAAAATTATGGGCAATACTGAAAGCAATACCAGAAAGTAGAAACAGTCCTGATTTAATGAAGAGGAGCATTATTGATTCCTGCCCTCCACAACTGAGCTGAAAAGCAAATAAAATCCATTACTTTTAATGGCAGACATTTTAAAAGACACTATCTGTGTAAAGTTTCAAAACATACCGCATTGGGGTTGCATTATCTCTTTATTCTTATGTATTTCTGTCATACTACAAGCAAAGTTTTGCCGTTACACCATTACAAGAACTAATTTCCTAATGGCTACTTCCAGTGTCTCAATAGATCCAGTTGCACCTGGGTTACCAGCTTGTTAAATCTTCTCAGTCAAACAGGATCCAGCACTTCAAAATAAAATCTCCAATGAAATCCTAAATGTTAAGGAAATTATTTTTGACATTTGGAAATCCCTGACTTTGATTCAGCATCGCTTTTAACCCCCAATGTGTAGCTAGGGAGAATCATGATCTTTGAAGTGTCTCTCAACTAAATAAGACAAGATCAGCTGAGCTCCTTCAAAAGCTGTGGTTTACTTGGAGTCATGTTGCCATCAGTTTTGGTTTTCCTTCTTTCTTCCACTTATCCTTTACATTTTCATCAATTTTAGAAGTACCTTTCCATGAAAAATTGTTGCTTAATCAAATCTTGGGAAACTGCTGTATGTTATTTTCACTCATTCTTCACCTTCATTTTAAAAATGGCTTCTGTTTTTTTTTCCTGTAGTAAAACATGCAGTAGAAACCGCTGTACTTGAGTAGCAGAAGAATGTCAGTCAGCTTTCACCCCCACGCTCCTCACCTGAAGAGAAAGTACTGCCTTTGGCACAATAGTATATGATTGTCTTGGGTAGAGGAATTTATAACCATAGGGTATTTTCTTCCAGTTCTTTCTTCTTCTCCCTTCTTTCTTTGGTTGTTTTGTTTGTTTTTCTCCTCTAGATCTTGGAGCATTATTTATAATGTACCCTATACTTATTCATTTTTTTATGAAAAAAAAAATAAAAGAACAAGAAGAAATGCAAACTTCACTGTAAAAACTGATTATATAGTGCAAACTAGACTGTCTTGCTACTTTGGATTATCGAATCAAAGAACTGCTTGGATTTACCAGAAAACCC
>NW_010297661.1:0-2297 GCF_000700745.2 Antrostomus carolinensis | reverse complement strand
TTTCCAATCATTTGACAGCGAGATGGCTGTGCAGCTGCACAACGTGCTATCTGCATTATAACTATATTCGGCTTTGCATGCATATATGCTCGTGTACTCCATACAGCAATATTTGCAGATCTGTTATTTTCAATTATAGCAGATTTATTTATTTATTTTTATTTTACAAGATTGCATGTAAGGAAGAATGCTATTTAACCTGACAAAAGGAAAAATCAAATACCCCTCTGCCTTCTCACTAGAAGTTTTATCAGTGAGAAGATCTTGCTGTCCTTCCTGAAAGACTGGTACCAGAACAGGCTGTTTAAGGAGGTAACTAAGTCTATATAGCACCTGCCTGATCTAGCCCTTCCCCAACTTGCTTATTCCTACCCACCATTGAGGACTGTTAAGAGATCTGATAAACCTCTATCAGAACAAGTTTGTAAATAATTTTGCATGTCATTACCTATTACTGCAGGCTTCCTGCAGGGAATTATCAGACAGGCACCCTGTTCCATGTAATGAATAAAATGGAATAAGCTGCACCATATACCTCCTTCTTCCTACTATATTACAATTTCATGGTAAGGCCACTGACATTAGTTTACTTGAAATCCTCTTTACAGACACTTGCTCCAGTTTTCGCCCTACTGGCCTATTTTTTTTTTTGTTTTTTTTTTTAATCTTAAGTGAAGGCCCTGTAGCTATGAGTAATATTGCTTTTGGAACTGGGCATAACATTTTGTGAACAATGCTGTTTTCCTTAGCAGTTATTATAAATTAGGGCTGGTGTTTGTAAATGATAATTCTTTACAGCAAAAGAATTAAGCTATGGAAAGGGCTTATAGACTTCTAACATTAACTTCCTCCACCAAGTCACCTATTTCAGATCTTTGTCAGGAACTTTTCATAAGAGCTATTAGTCTTTTTCTAACTCTAATTTTCTTTTTTTTTTTTTTTTGATCTGTGCCTATTCCAAGGTCTGTCTTTAAATGACAAACTGTCAAAAATCTGAAGTCTTTCCTTTTGTAAACTGTATTTTCTTCTCTACCCTTTTTAAAACTCTGTTTCAGATGGAAGCTTAATGATAACAACTTGGGAGTGACAAACATGAGTGAACTGCAGAAAATAATTACTTTCTGTGTGAGATTTGTGAAGAATTCAATGGGCCATCAACAGCTGGTCCCTTCCTGGTGTCTCAGAACTGGAAAGAGTTGACTCCAAATGTTTTTAACTTCTAACATTAATTAAATGTTCACAAGACTATACAATTAATTAGAAACTGGTTTTCAGGTTTTTAGTGACCTTTCAAACTTTTTTTTTTCTGCAGAAATTAAGAATATCTATTCTTCTGTGTTTTATGCAAAATGGACACCATTTATGTAGATGAAGAATAAGTACATTTAACATTATTGTGAACAAGTAAATGCATATGCAAATACAAACACTCATATGTTACAGATATATATGTGTATAATCCAAATGTGCATTATTTCTACTAGCTTTCTGCTTGGCACCCTAATTTATATTCCAATAAATCCACTGTAGGTAACAAAAATCCATCCTTTATGTTAGATCACCACCCTCCCTACCACTGGTATGCAAATACACACTTATATAATTGTTTGTTTCTTTTGAAATAAAAGAGACATGAACCGCCTTGACAGATGCATTTCAAAATAGATCTCATAGATCTAGATTAAAATAGAATTTAAAATTCTTAAGATAAATAAACACTAAAATTATAGAATTTTTCCTTTTTTTTTTTTTCCCATCCTTCTACCTAAATGTATCAGAGTTTTTAACAAGGGCTAATATGTACCTTAATGGTGATGCTGAGCTTCCATTTAAAATTTCACTCGTTTAGACTTTTCTCCCTGTACAGAAAAGATCTCAACTTTGTACTCCATGTAGAAAATAATGTCTGTTCTTGGAGATAATTTCAAGACTATTACACTCTGAGATATCTAGGGTAACCAGAAAGCCTAACTCATGAGCATTAGCAACAGTCTCTAGTCAATGGCTCTCAAGATCTTCAAGCAAGAAGCATAATGGCCCTGGTTAAAATATCCATCTACCAAGTATTCTTGACAGCTGAGCTTGAAAAATGTGCCATAGAAAAGATAACATTAGTAACGCTTTGAATAGGCCTACACATCTAATCAATTTGTCCTTTACAGAACAACATAGAGGCTTAGATCATTTTAGTGTTTATATACTATCACCTTATTAGACCCATACTGGATGGATAAAGCATGGGTGTGAGAGTTTTTGTGATAATATGTATGTATCACAGAATCACAGAATGTCAGGGA
>NW_010297660.1:2258-19848 GCF_000700745.2 Antrostomus carolinensis | reverse complement strand
CCAACCCCACCAGTCTGGGATTGTGTGATTCAGAACTATGGGAGGATAATGAGCATGTTTGCTTGTGTGTCATGTGGGCAAACCACTGAAATGGAATATGTACAATGACTGTACAGTGGCTTTTGGCCTGGAGAGGTCTTGCCATGGCTGAGGGCACCTTGACAATGCTCTGGGTGTAACCCTCATGCCCACGCTGTCACACTGGGGCAGTCCAAGAGTGAAGAGAGTGCCTGAGGTCAGCCTGGATGTCACAGTTTGCGATCTGCTGCCACGTTACAGCCACTCAGCCTGCCTCCTTAGTTGCATCTAACATACATCAGCTGGAGAGTATGGTACCAATCTCTATTCACATCTGCATGAATTATTTCCCTATACATTACTCAGGGATGGCAAGGTGATTGAAAGGGCAGAAATTATGAATCCTTGATTCCAAAAGGCTGGAAAATTTCTGCTTATGAATTACATGTGGTCCCTGGCATAATTTCCAGAAGGAAATTTCATAAGAATTTGCCCATCTTAGGTACAAGTAAAAACTGCCTTAAAAAGACCTGATGGGCTGTTGCAAGTGGAGGAGATGACAAAGCAATGTTGAAGCAAATTCAGATGCATTATCAACAAGCAGCTTGCTTGGTCTAATAAACTGAAAATGTAATTCTAGAGGCAGCCCATCTCCCTTAGCAGCAGGGACATCCAAGCTATGTATTCCCAGGGTTCCCAAAGCACGATAAAAGCTCATATTTATCCACTGAGTCATGAATCAGCTAAAATCAATATATTTATTTTAAAATATGGTTTGGGATTTTCTTTTTCTTTTTTCTTTCCAAGCCTCACAGGATGAGGACTGCACTGCTAAACCTCAGCTTTAAAGTAATTTTTTCTGACAAGACATGCATCACTGAAACTATGGGTCTGTAATGAATGTGATGGCACAAGTTTCTAGCACTGCAAACACAAACATGGTATGACAGGATTTCAAAGTAATGCTCTGATATTTACATGTATGTTCCTCAAAAGTCATTTTGCCTTAGTGAGATCCTGTAAGAGATTTTAGCAAAGGGTTTGTGTGCTTTTCTGACATGAAATAAAATGGTCCCATCTGTGGTGGCAAAGCAGGTGTAGCAGTGTGGTAAACCATCCCCCTGCAGATACTCTGGTGTGGATGGTGTCCCCAGCTATAGCAGAAAACCTTTATTACCCCATCCTTGGTCAGATCACAGAGGTGTAGGGGTTGTGGTTGGTGCAGCCCTGTCTTGCTACCATCCCAGATGCTTGTTATAGCCTCACCTTGTTCTCAGATATCCACAGAGATCCCACAATGAGGAAGGCAGAAAAATAACCTCTCTGCTCCATTCCTGAGCTGATAACAGTAAAACTGAATTTGTAATCTTGTTCATTCTTCTTCTACTTCTCTCTTTCCTGCTAGAAATATAGATATTTGTTTCCTGAACATGATAATGACCCTTTCTTCTGTAATCTTTCTGGGGAAATTACTATAGATAGATGGATGGACAGAGATACAGATAGAGATACAGATAATATCCACTAATATTCTAGGATATGATCACTGTGTTAGACGACTTTCACCAGAGAAAGCTGTATTATAACATGGACGAAAAAAGCTCAGGACCTGCAATAAAAATTCTAAGAGACAATACATTACCCAAACTGCACTTTAAATCTTCTAAGAGATGCTGGTAACAAAGTGCTATGTCTCATTTCCTCTATTTTTTTTATTGCCCCATTCCAAGATGTTATATTTTGCATATAGGAAGCCAAGGAGGCATTTTTTGATAATATGATTTTCAGAATAACATAGAATATGTCATTCAGGGAACTGCTTGAGAGAGTCCAGAGCAGAGCCACCAAGATGATTAAGGGAGTGGAGCATCTCCCTGCTGAGGAAAGGCTGAGGGAGCTGGGGCTCTTTAGCTTGGAGAAGAGGAGACTGAGGGGTGACCTCATTAATGTTTATAAATATGTTAAGGGCGAATGTCATGAGGATGGAGCCAGGCTCTTCTCAGTGATGCCCAATGGTAGGACAAGGGGCAATGGGTGTGAGCTGGAACACAGGAGGTTCTGCTTCAACTGGAGAAGAAACTTCTTTACAGTGAGGGTGACAGAGCCCTGGGACAGGCTGCCCAGGGAGGGTGTGGAGTCTCCTTCTCTGGAGACATTCAAGACCCACCTGGACGCCTTCCTGTGTGATCTCATTTAGGTTCCTGCTCTGGCAGGGGGATTGGACTGGATGATCTTTCGAAGTCCCTTCCAATCCCTAATATTCTGTGATTCTGTGATTTCAGTAACTCCTGGATCAGATGTATCGTATTAGCTTGAAGACAAATGAAATGAAGGATTTTTGCCTATATGTGTGTTAAAGGAGCATGAATTCTAAGGACTGGGTTTATGTGAGCACCTGTAGATGCAGGTGGGGATGGGCTTTGAAAAGCAGGAACTTGGAATTGTGACATACCTTACAAAAACAATTATCTGCTCAGATTTCCAGCCGTGCTTGCAAAATACATTCTAGCTGCATGTTTGGATCACTTGGGATCTCTCCTGACTGCAACCAGGCTCTGTGGCTGCAGACATCACCCTATTTATTTGCTGCTGTCTCTACCAGAGGAAGACGCTTTAAAAGATAGCCCTCATTATGAAGTTCTCCTTCAGTGATTTGCTGAAAGTATGTTGAATCAGTTGGGGTTTTTTAACAAGAGCAGTATCCTTGTTCTGTTTTCTCTAAAGCTACTCCTTCTGAGCTTGCTGACTCTGTTAGCCCTGAGCATTTAGTTTCCAGATGAGTGTGGCAGCATTGCTTGTTTCCTCAGTACACCTAGACAAAAGGGACAAGCACAATGTGATGTTTTCTAATAGGATCTGAAAAATCATAGTTTCTGGGTTAAGGTTATTTTTTTCTTCTTTTTTTTTTCCAAAGAAAAATCTCGTAAGTGAAAAAGACATGACAAGAAAAAAAGGCTTTCTCAACTAATACACTGAAGAAACTGTTCAGGAACAGTTAATCCCCCCAAAAGATATTTCTTGAGCAATTCTGGCAAGATTAGATAGAAAAGACTATTACTTATGTGTCTTGCTGTTGTTTGCAGCATGGGTAGGAGGTGTCAAGTCACAAATCTACTGGGCTTTTGATATTTTAGGTCATTCTTTCTTCAGCAATCAGCATTATTTCTTATTCATGTCACCTCTACACTCTTTGCATTATTTGCTTTAGACTTCCATCCCTATGGCACACAGTATTTAAGGCTTGATCTGATGCTTGCTGATGTTAGTAGAAAAACTTATGGAAAGACTAGTGGAAAGACTCGAAAGGCTTTTAATTAACCCTTGTTAAGCTTTTCAACAAACAAGGAAATGCCTCCCAAATGGGTAAAAATAACATGTTTTAGTTGCCTTCCTATATGATTTGGGAAAGGTGACTTGTGAGTACTTCTCAAAGTGACAGACCACGCATCAAGTCATGAAAATATAAGAAAGGCTATTAAGTAAATTTCCCTTTAAAGGGAAATGAGGTAGAAACCGAACAAAAGATTGTAAAAGCTTGAAACATGAACAGGTTGTGACACTTCCCAGATCCACAGAGACATTTCTCTCCACTGGACTCCTGCTCCGCTGTTGTCTCTTGATGGGATTAAAAGGAAAGATGAGTGATAACCAATCCCTAGAAGTGCTTGATTCAAAGCCTTCACAAACTTCCAACACATCTTTCTCAGCAAAGTGTCTGCCAGCCTAAAGGGTTTTCTTCAATCAATTTTTACTTTACTTGCTGATAATTGAAAATCTTCAACATGTGTCTGTGAAGATCCCTCCATCTTTTCATTTTCCAGGAGAAAATTATGAGTATGTGTCTCAGGTCACAGCTCTTGACTCCTGGCAATCCACAGTGTATGTTGTACCTGCTCAAAATAAATTGTGCCCCACTATTATGCTCTACCCTGTACAAAGTTTAATTAAAGCACCCTGACCACCAGATCACCTGAACACTCTGAGATTAATCTTAATCCTTCCTGCTTATTTTAAACAACATAAGACAACAATAAACCAAGGCTAGCCTGATTGAGAAGTCCCAATGAGCTCACAGAGTAGGACATGATGGTTTCTTTCTGGTATAACTTTGATACCCAAATAAACAATCATCAATATGGGCTTGTTCAGCTGGACCAGAGGAGAAATTCAGGCTTCTGGAGCTGGGGCAACCTAGCAGTCATGAAAAAAAATGGAGCTTGATAAGGTGCCCTGCGTCTTAGGTGACTAAATGCATTCAGGGATATGAAAGTAAAGACCAATTCAAATCTGAAGGCTTGGCTGAGACCCCTTTTCAGAGTTGGACCTCCTATTCCTAAGAAATGCCCGAAGGAAAGCACTTTGATCCTATCTTCTGTGAAACATGGCTTAGCACATTTCACAAAGGAAGTAGTCATGTTATCATTCTAGTTTATTTATTACCCCAACAGCCTGAATTATATAGACTCATGGATTTTCTGTAGTACTCTAATTCATTAAAAATGGGTTTCTATTCATAAACATAAACAAGCTTCCTAAACAAAAATTCTTTCTTTAACAAAAAGAATTTTATATTTGTGTGCCCCCTCTTGTTCTGGTTGTGATTTTAAGTGCAATACTGTACTTAAATACTGTACTTAAGTGCAAAGACTGTACTACATAAGATGCTTTACGAGCTTTAGAGTTAATTGAGTTGGTTTAATTATAAATATGTATTTTATTCAACTTCTTATCTGAAGTTGATCAGCCTCAAGATACTCTGTAGCTGAGGTAATTATTCAATTAATAAACTGTGTAGGCATAGACTGCCATTAGAATTCAATGAGTGGCATTTTAAAGAGCATTTTGGATAAAGGTTGATACACACCCAAGTGGTTTGTGCAATACAGACATGCCAGGAAAGTTTTCCAGTTCTGGAAATAAAACAGAATAAAACAGGCTTAGGAAGGCTTGGTAAATGGTTCAAAACGGGGTAGAAGTCCTCAATATCATCTCCAGTGTAATATGGGCTTAGCAAACAGATGGGTTGAAAACCCACTAGTTCTCTTATCAACAGCATGAAGCAACTCAGCTCCATCCTGTGACTGTACCTTTTCCATGTGGCTGCTGTAACTTCCTTGGGAGAGAAACATTACAAAACTGGGTTTTAATATGATTTATTTCCTGGACCTGAAGAGGAGTAACCACAATGAAATCCGCTCGGTGTCTATGAACCATCACAAGTCTGGGAAAACAACATTCTGATGTTGTGGGCATCTTGTGCTAAAGCAGACTGCAATACAGAGTTTTGGTTTAATTTAATGAATCCAAATTAAAAGCTTTGACTTGGGCACATCCAAAACTTTTGTTTCCATTTAAAAAGTTAAAACCAAATGTTTTGCTGTAACCATGCTTTTTTTTTTCAACTTTCCATTCTGCAAATCACTCAGCTTGCTGACTTTTCAACTGGGCTTAGGAAGAAAAACATCAGGCTTTTTCACAGAGTGGAAAAAAAAAAGAGATGGGAAAAAAAATGCTTGTGCTAAACCTAATTGGCAGTAGGGAATAATATCAGATTTCTGAAAAAATGTTTATGTATGGCAACCCTTGCTGCTTAACTGGCAGGCAGGCTGAAAAATGCAGCTGGATTAACCGTGTCCCAAACTCCTGGCTTTCCTGAAGACAGTGGCACTGGTTGAGACAGATGCCAGATCAGCAGCGGGGAGGTGGCTGCGGAGCCTCGAGAAGGAGAAGGGGATCCAGCTCATTCCCAGTTCTGCGACATTTCTGCTGAATAACCAGAGCAAGAAGCTTTCAATCCCCCCAGATGCACCTTCCCCCAAGGCAGCTGATGAGCAGGCGTGCCCCTTACCTCAAGAATTCTGCTATTTAAAGAGCGTGCAAATGTGCAGATACAAATCCCTCTGCGTGAGCAACGCACCGTTGCATTTTCCTACCACTTCAATTAATGAGAGGATCTCTAATGGCAGCAGCTCTGCGGTCTGTCAAACCTTACTGTGGTCTTATTCCATATGGGAAAAACAGTCAAATGTATTGAACCCCAGTAAGTTCCTGTTTAAAATTAGAATGAGAAATAATTGACAGTGAAAAATCTGGGAAATTTTTCACCCAGAAATTTGCTAAAAGCTTAAATATCACTGTGCTCTAGGTGAGTTTGGGTAAAACATTATGTTTCATTCTCAAAAACCAACAAGAAAATGGTATTTGGAAATGGAAATGTTTTTGTTTTCGCAGCGAAACCCTCAGCAAACCTTATAGTCTCTCCCTCTCAGATTTGTGTGACAGGTTTTACTGGCTCAAATAAAATGTATTTATTTCCAGAGAACCCTTTCAAGAAAATTATTTTGAAATGATTTGACTTGCTTTGTAGTTGTTTTCCTACACTTCTTCACATTTTATTAACTTGACTCTTAACAGATGGTGTTTAATGAATAATTACACAGTAATGAAAAAAATATTTTGCATTTCAAGAAAACATTATGCAGATTTACTAATCAATGTAGACACTGTACTCATTTGTTTATAGTACATCTCCCAACTGGAGTGTAATTATCTAACTTTGTATCTAAATTGAACTGTCTGAAATGAAGGAAATAAACCAGAGTTGAAGTAACTAATTGTCAGCATTACCCACTCATTTGTACTGAAGGATTAATCAGTACAAAAGGATATGTGAGTTTAAAATATTGTAGATTTATAGATACTGGGGAATAATATTTGTGAGACCCTCCCTCTTCTCTGGATATTCTGCTACGTAGTACTATAATCTCCACCATCCACTAAATATCTGTTGAAATGTGCAATTATATCTGAAGTATAACAGTAATTTTTCACTGCAATAAAATAGTGGAGGGAAGGAAAAAAAGACTTTTGGGGTATTGTAAGGCATGATGCACCTTACTACACAGCACTGTAGACTTACAGAGAGCCCAGTCCAGCTGAGCCCACGGAAAACATCCCACTGATCGCTTTGAGCTCTTGATCTCTACACTTGGTTTCAACCCGATGCTCAGCATTTTAATTTTCCCACATTTGGGAATAATATTTTCCAACACCTGGTAGATGTCTTTGTGCTCACACAAACACCAGCCCCCTATTTTCCTCCAATTTCTCCATCCCTCAAGAGCTGCTCATTCTTTTCATATTGTCCTGGTTTTGCTAGATAGAGTTAATTTTCTTCTTAGCAGCCAGAATAGCTGTGGTTTAGTTTCAGGATGGGATTTATTATGAGAAGAACATTGATAAAAGTACCAATGTTATTAGTTGCTGCTGGAGCTCAAGCCCACTGTGTTTGGCTGGTTCACAGCTGCATTAGGACTGGGAGGGAGAAGTGCAGTGAATAGCAAAACCCAGACCTGGCATTTGAATGTGCCAATGGGATATTCCAGATCAGATCACGTCATGTTGGTACATTAATCAGGGATGAATGGAAAGCTGAGCATTCTCTCAGGGATCTCGGGCTCTTTCTCTTCCAGGGTTTGGGTTTGGGGACTGTTCCTGCACCAGGACCTCTGGCTGGCACAGGCTGGGTATCGGTCAGCAGGTGGTGAGCAACTGCACAAATATACAACTCATTTGTTTATTCTGTTATTACTGTTATTATTATTTTATTTCAATTAGTTGGGGTTTTTTTTCATCTCAATCCATGAGTCTCCTTGCCCTTTCCAATTCTCTCCCCTACTCCCTGAGGTGGGAAGAGTGAGAGAGCGACTGTGTTTGGCTGCAGCCAAAGGAGTGAAACCACCACACATATCTCTTCCTCCCTTTCCCTTTTTTGGGTTTCCCATAACACTTCTGCACATTCCTCACCCCCATATGCATTTTTTATTCATGTTTGATCTTTCAACTCGTAAAGCAGAACTAGCAAATCCCAGCAATACTGTATTTGTCACAGAGCTCACGGCTGAACAAAGTCACAAGTTAGGTGGACCTGCTCCACTGTTCCGTGCTGCAAAAGCCACAGGAGGAATCAGCAATGGCGTGAGTCACTGCAAGCAAAGCTGATTTTGTGGGGCTGTGAGGCATGATTGGATTTCACAGTCCTTGTGTGTTTTTATGTCTCTCAACTCATGTCACTGAAGATTTTCCTTTTTTTTTTCCTCAGCTTTTTCCGTTTCCTTGAAATGAGCTCCTACATAGAATATTGTCCTATTTGGATTTAGGGAAAAAAAAATAAAAATAAAAACATCTTTTTACTTAAGAAGGAAAAAAATTCAAAAGGAATGCAAAAACTCTCAACCAACACCCTGGGGCACTGCCTGGTGTAATTTATGTTTTTCTTTATTTTGCCTATCTATCTCCTCTCTGCTGTGTGTATCTTGGCTTCCATATTCTCAAAGATTATTATGTTAAAGCTTTTTACATCCAGTATAACTCATCTCAAACACTCGTAGGGTTTGGTGTTCTGTGTCTACTCTCCAGGTATTTTTTAGCTCTAGAAGGAAATTGTAGAAGAATTTAGGACTAATATCTAAGTCACTTCAGCTAAGTACATGAGAATTTTAGGCAAATAAGTGAAATTACAGATCAGTTCTCAGCTAGTCCCTTATTTCTTCTAACACTTGAGATGGATTGGAAGGACTGAAAATTGTTCTGTCTTCTGGTTTTTTAAAACTATTGTAGCTGATCTGAAAAACCATTAGAATAATTATTTCCAGCATGATTGGGTTTTTGATTTATAGCAAAAATAACAAAGAAAAAGAACTTGCATTGTTGCTGTTCTAAAATGTGTTGCTGATAGTCTGCATGGCATCAAAAAGTGCTTTTAAAAGGTCATTTATCATGTTAAATAAATTGGAATAATGTCTATACCAAGAAATCTGGACAACCCCAACACCATATTCTAAATAGCAGTAACATCTCACTCCCTGGTTCTTAAGTGAATTTAAACAAAAATCAGTGAAAAAAAGAAATCAACTGTGGTCTGCTCTACTTTAAAACAACCGTATCTTCCATACTGACTTTTTTTTTTACAGTCCCCTAAAATGTGCTAAGGAATAAATCAAAAGCTTAAAGATAAAGAAAGTAAAGGTCCTGGTGTAGTGTCAGATGGGAGGTAGCAACTGGGTACAGATATGAAAATTCAGTGTATATCTGGAATGCCAATAACAGTTAACCTTATATAATACAAATATGTGGATTGAATGAGTCACAAATGTGACACTTCTCAAAGATTCCAGGAATGTTTTATTACCCAGTAAACCCAGAATTGTCTCATAATATGAGTTCAGCACAATTCAAAAAAATCTTCTCCCTGGAAAAGATCAAGACGTGTCCAGGCAACACACTAGCCACCAGACATGGACTTCACCAATTAATCATGGACTTCACCGATTAATCATGGACTTGGGGAGGTATCACTGCAGTGAGTGAAAGTGGAGCTGAAGCTACGTGATGCCCAACCAGGAGTGTCTACAAAAATAAGCATCAGATTGACCAAACTGCAGAAATTGGTGCTGTTGGACTCTTCTTTAGTCTCCTGAAGATGTGCTGGGATTTTCAGGTGGTAACCAGCTTGTGCAGCAAACATTGTGAAGACATTGGTTTGCTGAACCTGATGATCCGTGGAAGAGGCAATGGGATTGCTGCTCATGGGAGGGGAAAGCTCCTGTGGGTCAACTCCTCCTCATGTTCTCTCCCATGTGGAAGGATGCAAGAGCACTCTCAGAAGACTAAAAAGCCTCTTTTTTGCCTCAGTTACTGCAATGTAAAACACAAAAAACTCTGATGAAGTCACTTTGAAGTCTGCATACGAAAAAGTTTTGAGGTCAGCATCTTTGGAACTACCTGCAGGTTATCTCCTAGAAGTGGAGAAGTGTTAGAAAACCTCTGCACTGCACGCAGCAGTTCATGTTCTCCTGTAACACAGCAGAGCAGAGGATTATGTTGTATAAATATATGATATACAGATAACTAATATCTTTATTAGTTATTAGGTGTTACCTGTGGCTGGAAACACCTGTAGTGCCATAGGGATGGGCGTCATGGGAAACCAAGGGAGAGAGCAAGTCAGGGAGATAGCAATTGATCCAGATGGCTTTAGATACAGAAATAGGAGGGCAGACGTGGTCGTTGTAAGTGGTAAGTCTCTTGACTGCTTGTTGCCCTAGTTGCTGTTTAGGTGACAAGTCACTTTAGGGAGGAAATCTAACAGATCATGGCATTCTGCCTACGGGGAGCAACTTCTGAAGATTGGAAAATGTCAACCCCTATGACGGAATTGTTAACCCTTCTCCAGGAGGGAGGGAGGAGTGTTAATCACTAATGGAGGGCAGGACGAGATTAACTGAGAAAACCTCTTAGCTAACAGCTCATTTTGCTGTCACCAACCTTTGAAGATTTGCTAAAGGCTCTTCTGCCAGTGAGGCCAACTGGGAGCCTTTTCTTGATAGTGTGCAGGAAGCAGTGCTGGATGTGACCCTGTTTGGTGCTAGGCAAGGTCAAGCCCCAAGCTCAACACCCTCCTCAGGGTAAGCCCAGCCTCCGGTTCTGCCACACTGGTTCAAGCTCTGCATTTTGGAGAGGACATTGAAGGGAGACATGTGTCAGTCCAATGAGATACCACCAGCTGAAATGAGATACCCACCCAGAATTTGGATGGGTGCTGTTGGCTTTAGCCAGGCACAGGCATTTGTCCCCTTCCAAACTCATCCCACTTGGTGTTTCTTAGCTCCATAGTCTTCTGTGATAGACTCAGTTATGGAGATTAAGGAGATATGGAGTTACAGAGCACAAAACTGGAGGAAAAATTTGCCAGGCTGCTCTAACTCACACTAGTGATTGAAAAGTCCTTTTTGTCCTCAGACCACAGATGTGACTGACAAAGCCCTCACCTGTTGTCCTTGGTCCTTCAAGAATATGTACAGAAACAGCGAAGACAGAGGCCATGATCTGCTGCTTGTATTTGTGGTGAGCCACAAACTTCATCCAGCCAAATCAACTATATCAGGCTCATTTCATCATGAAAACCAAAGAATATCCAGGTGAAAGCCTTGAGAAACACTCTCGTGGGGACATGATTTCACAGAATCACAGAATGGTGGGGGTTGGAAGGGACCCCAGGAGATCATCCAGTCCAACCCCCCTGACAAAGCAGGATCCCTACAACACGTTGCACAGGAAAGTGTCCAGGTGGGTTTGGAACATCTCCAGAGATGGAGACTCCACACCCTCTCTGGGCAGCCTGTCCCAGGGCTCCAACACCCTCACAGTAAAGAAGTTTTTCCTTAAGTTTATGGTAAAACTCTCCTATGATGACCACATGAGAATAGTTGGTTTTCTATCAATGCATCAGGTGGATTCACAACCTGACTTCAGTGCTTTATTGATAATAAAATCCTGACCAGGGTGTGAAGTTCACACTATGTGTTCCTGCCTCCCAGTAACACCAACACCCCAAGGTGGCCTGACAGAGCCAGTGTAGGCAATGCAGGCAAGTGGTTTGCCCAGCTTCAGCCAAGAGAGGTGATTGTCCCCTAAAACTTTCACAACAGGTGATGGTTGATAAATAAAACTACTTAACCTATGAGGTCTGGATACTGGAAGGGAACAGGAAGATTTTTCCCCCCTCTTTGCAAATTGGCTGTCCTCATTTTCAACTGGGAGAGAACAGGTTTTCTTCTTAGTAGCTAGAACAGTGCTGTGTTTTGGTTTCAGCTGGGATTTGTCATGAGAAAAACATTGATAACATACTGATGTTTTCAATTCTCGCTGGAAGTTGAAGGACTTTGTGTTTTCCCAGTCTGCAGGTGCAAGGTTTAGGGAGGGGGTGAGGAATATTAAAAATAGTTAAAATCAAATTGGCATTTTGATATGCCAGTGGGATATTGGCAGGACATTGGCCCTGGCTGATGAGGATGCCAGTGGCAAAGACTCAAGTGCTGATTGTAGAAGTAAATTTGGAGAGCAGAACGTGAGCTGGTGGGCTCTCACTGCTGGTCCATCTCAGCAAACCATGATGTTCTTTTTGTTGTATGTAATGAAAAGACCCACAGGTGATACTAAAGCAATGCTCATCAGGGAGAAAACATCCCGTATGCATAGATGATGAAACAGCAGGGACATCTGATTTTCAAACCCAAGCCTACCTACTGCCTAATTAGTATCTCACATGAAGTGCAGTAGCAATAAACATACCGAGTGCCAAAGGAAGGATATAATGAGGCATGAGAGAGCACAGCTTTGCTGTTTTCTGTCTGAATTTCTTCTCTTTGGGAGTGTTCTGCAGAAACACCCAGGGCTGCACACCAGCAAGCGGGGCTGTCGGAAGGAGCGGGCGGCAGCACATCTCGCCGCTCAGCGCGGAACAGTTCATTAACGGCAGGTTTCCCAACTGTCACTTCTCCCTGGATTTTCTCTGTCAAAATCACTTTGCAGCCAGCCAGGCAGCTGAGGCAATGCCAGAGAGATTTTGGAGAGATATATTAATAACCTCTAAGTGATGTTGCTTTAAATCTGCAAAGTTAGACATTTCTGCACAAGGTTTATTTTGTTCATAAGTTCTGCTTGTTTGCAAACATATTTTAAACAGACACGCTCCTGTTTTAAAGACTTCTAGAATAACTTTATGATCTGTGCTACAGAAGGGTGAGATTGCCCAAAGATGCTGTGAACCACTTTCCCTTGGCAGCAAATGTTATAAAGTATATACAAAATTATAAAGTATTATAATACTGTGTTCTATAAGGAGCTTGATGCAGGATGAGTTCTTATGGGAAATCGTGCTAATAGTGAGGTAATTCCTGAGTTAGAGGAAACACTTACAGCTGCTGAGAGCTGACTGTGGTAGGAACGGAGGAGAGGACTACCTGGAATGCGGTTGTAGCGAAGTGATCATTAATATCTTTTCCCAAGTGACAAGTATTTGGACAAGAGGAAATAGCCTCAAGTTGTACCAGGGGAAGTTTAGATTGGATATCAGAAAAATTTTTTCACCAAAAGAGTTGTCAAGCACTCGAAAAGGCTGTCCAGGAAAGTGGTGGAGTCCCCATCCCTGGAGATATTTAAAAGACCTGTAGATGTGGCGCTTAGAAACATGGTTTAGTGGTGACCTTGGCAGTGTAAGGTTTATGGTTGGACTTGATGGTCTTAAAGGTCTTTTCCCATCTAATTGATTCTGTGATCCTATGATTCTATGACTGTCAAAGGGGCTGAAGGGAAGCAGACACACCAATCTCAGTGATGTAGCAGATTTGGGGTGTCTGAAACTCCAATAAAAATCCCAGCCTAAGTAAATCATAGAAACACAGAATGTTGTGAGTTGGGAGGGACCCACAAGGATCATCCAGTCCAACTCCTGTCCCTGCACAGGACAAGCCCAACATTCACACCATGTCCCTGAGGGCCTTGGCCAAATGCTGCTGGAATCTTGTCAGGCTTGGTGCCATGAGCACCTCCCTGGGGAGCCTGTTCCAGTGCTCCACCACCCTCTGCCTCAAGAACCTTTTCCTCATGGCCAACCTCACCCTCCCCTGCCACATCTTCCTGCCATTCCCTCTGCTCCTGGCATTCGTTGGTGGCCAGAGAGAAGAGATCAGCGCCTGCCCCTCCTCTTCCCCTTGGGAGGAAGTTCTAGACAGATTTTTTTAGACTTGAAAGGTGCTTGCGATTTGAGGTTGGTCCCATTGCAGATGCAGTGAGAAACACCGTGATGGTGAGCTGTGCAGGTGCTTCTCCCAGATTTTCCCACTGCTGACGGAGAAATGGACACTGCCATTGTGAAAATGCTGCAGGCAACAGCTTTGTTTCATGCAGAGAGGACACTTTGGGACAGGAAGGTTATCTGAGCACAGGTACTATAAGCCAACCCTTGAAAGAGGCAGCAAAGGCTACTAAGTTTAGAGAAAGCTGGGTGGGAAAACAAAGAGCTTTAACGTTGAAGACAACATCTTCTTGCCTTGGTTCTCCTAGCCCCTTACTTCTGTTCAAGTTGGGGAAAATTAATGTCACTAAGGTTATCAAGGAAAAGTACTCAGAGGGCTGAGCTCTTGTACAAAGATAGTGCTGAAAAAAAGCCATAAGCATCAGGAAATCATCCACACCAGAGGAGCTGTCATCTCAGCTGCCTGCCAGAGCTTCAGAGCAAGGAGGACAGCCTGCTAATTGCAGGGGACATCTCAGTAAATTGGCCCTTACACCAGACGGGTGTAAGGTATTGACTTTCATGTCTATCCTAAGAAAAGCTCAATAGTGCTTCTCTTTTCTCTCTTACTTATATTTTCACTCAATTCCAGTTGTTCTTGTGTGCAAACAAGGCTGCCAGGGAATATTTGTTGACATCAAACATAGGTACCTAGTGCTATTCTCACATCTCAGGGTGTCTGAGACCTCCTTTGGAACTGATGGTGTTGGTGTGGGGTAGCTCAGGGGCCATCAGAGACTGAAATAACACAAACACTTAATGTGGTACCCAAATTGTTCCCATAGTTTGAAATTATACCATAAAGAAAAAAAATAAACATGGTAATTTTTGCAAGGAGAAGCCTCTTGCTGAGTTACCAAGGAAATGTCAACCCCTTGGAAATCATCTCAGCACCCAGCAGCAGTGAGTTGGTGCAGGGGAAACCTGCACGAATCCCTTAGCCGGGGAAGGGAGAGATCTCTGTGGTCTTGAACGTTTCTCATATTGCAGATGATCTGGCTTCCCCCACACATGATAGGTTAACACCTTCCTCAAACACAGAATCACAGAACCGTTGAATGGTTTGGGTTGAAGGGACCTTGAAAGGTCCCCTAGTCCAACCCCCCTGCAGTGACCAGGGACATCTTCAACCAGATCAGGTTGCTCAGAGCTCTGTCCAGCCTGACTTTGAATGTTTCCAGGGATGGGGCTTCTACCACCTCTCTGGGCAACCTGGGCCAGTGTTTCTCCACCCTCAGTGTAAAAAATTTCTTATTTACATCTAGTCTAAATCTCCCCTCTTTTAGTTTTAAACCATTACACCGTGTCCTGTCTCTACAGGCCCTGCTGAAGTGTTTGTCTCCATCTTTCTTATTGGCCCCTTCAAGTATTGAAAAGTGCAATAAGGTCTCCCCGGAGCCTTCTCTTCTCCAGGTTGAACAGCCCCAGCTCTCTCAGCCTGTCCTCACAGCAGAGCTGCTCCAGCCCTCGGATCATTTCCGTGGCCTCCTCTGGACCTGCTCCAGCACGCCCATGTCTTTCCTGTGCTGAGGACTCCAGAGCTGGATGCAGTGCTGCAGGTGGGGTCTTGGCTGGGCAGAGTAGCGGGGTCAATGCCAGGCATGGGTTTGGAGCTCTTCTCTCCTCTGGATGTGCTCTGCCATGTGCAGATTTGTCAATGCACAGGAAAGAAAATCACTCAGCAAGTCCTTCAGCAGCCCTGGCACACACCTGCCCTGCCTGGCCCTCCTCCCACACTCTAGCTCTTTAGGGAGGCCACAGAAATCCAGCATTATTTAAATTTCTTTGCACAGCTATCAAATGTGTCAGGTCTACCACGCTGAACAAGACCATCAGCAAAATCCTGAAGAAGAAACTGAAACTCACCGAACTGGGAATACAACTCCTATCAAAGCACACATGGATTTGAATTCCATTACAAAGCTGAAGTTGAACTTATGGCAGCGTGACGATGCTGGCAGATTTTTAAGAATACACTATGCCAACCCTTTCAGGATTGCATCTCAGCATTATTATTATTTAATAAGTTCCTTCAGCCAGAGTGTTCACAAATAAATAAACCAATAGGTTAAGTGCAACGAGAATCCCACTAAAAGGATGTGCTCTATTTGCTCTGCTCAGGTATTGCTAATAATAGAAGTATTGTAAAATGACTCAAACTGTAACAGAAAGGTTGAACGCTCGAGTGCACACTGCAGAGGAATACCCAGCCATATAGACACTGGAATCACGTCCTTCTAAATTAGCGTGGGGCAGTAAGCAAACCCCACATAGCTCGGGTACACCCTGTCCAAGCAGCAAGGGTTTAACAGTATTTCTGTCCCTGTTTGCCAGGCTGTTTGAGGAAGAGAGCATTCCTTTGGAAAAAAAGAACTTCTTCAAATAGACAAGCACAATATTTATTTATCGGAAAATGTGCATTTAACAAGCTCAGTTGGCTGCCCTCTGCTCTGGCAGTTTCAGGAAAGCCTTTCTGCCCATGCATTGCACTCTGCTTTCCTCACGGGCTGGGGATGCCATCCACTCTTTCACCTCTGCTGGCTGTTTTCCACTTATTTGCTTACTCTTTTTCCATCCCAGTTAGCTCTGCATAGCCTGGAGGGAGTGAACTAGATTCTTTTTTCTGGGGCATCATCGAAAGAAATGCTTACGGAATTGCGGACGATCACATCTGTGTAAATCTGGTGGCACCACATGTGCGCTGCAGTGGCCTGCAGAGATTTTCTTTTTCCTCATAGCATGGGAAGAAAAGCATCATCTCCCCCTCCCCCGAAGCTCAGCACTAGTACATAAGGCTGGCCTTTTGACAACACTTTCCATTTGCTTGCAAACAAAAGCATTTGAACTGAGATTATTGGAGGATTAGAAATCCCAGGGTACCATTTAAATCATGTTTTGAAACAGTTTTCCACTGAAACCATCTTCTCCAGTCTTCCTCCACCAGCTGCAAATTACCAGTAGTCAGATTATCAGCTACCATTAGTTGATATTACAGACTAAAGGCTAAAAACTATGAAAGACAAGTTTGTAGTTATTTGGATCAAATGTGTCAGCCAGAATATTAAAATGTGCAAAATAATATACAGTTAACATGCATATTTCTTGAGGCAGAAATTATTTTTCCTGTTTCATAATGCACCAAATTCACTCTCAGCAATCAACCTGCCCTTATACAAATGAGACTCCCTTTTGCACTGAACTCCTTGATTTCCAAATAAAATTCTCCAAACAAAATCTCTTTTTGAATAAATAGTCAAATGCCTTGCTGGGTAATGCCAGGCTGTGTCAGTACTGGAGCATCTGTGTGGAACAAGCTCCTCTTCTCTGGAATTCTCACCTGAATTGGCCAAAGAAATGGGCATATGCAAAACATTTATTCACATTTATAGGTTTGAATCACAACAAAGCCTTTTTTTTTTTTTTTTTTTTTGCATATGCACCCACTGGTTTTAATCAGAATTTTAATGAATTTATCTTTCAAGATATTTGTCTTTTTTTCAAGAATTAGATAATGCTCATCTTATAACCACATTCCTGGTTCAAGCCCAGTTCCTAGATCAATCTTTCCACTCTTGCACTACCAAAGAAATCTCAAATAGAGCCTAAAGTGTCCTCAAAAAATTATTCATCATACAACATAAAGTTGTAGCTCTAGAAAGGATCCCAAGGGACTGCACAGTTCATCTGCAGCACCATTAGCCCTCCTGATAGACATTTGTCTAAAGGTCCCTGACCAGGGACATCCCACACCTGCATTATAACCAATCTGCCCCAGTGCATCATCTGTCTTCCCCTGAGCAATATTTGCTTTATTCTTTAAGAGAGGTCTCCAACATGTAAACCATCAAGAGCTGATGATCGGAAATCATGCAGAATTACTGAATCACAGAATGGTGGAGGTTGGAAGGGACCTCAGGAGATCATCTAGTCCAACTC
>NW_010297660.1:1840-2204 GCF_000700745.2 Antrostomus carolinensis | reverse complement strand
GTTGCACAGTTTATTGACATTTTTTCTAACCTATTCTTTATTATTCACTGCTATCTTCCTCTTTTGTTACTGGAATTAATTGTGCTAGCCACCTGATTACAGTTGACCTCACTAATAAAGATTAATGCAAAAAGGCACTAAACACTGTTTTCATAGAGTCACTTCTTGATTGCAGCAAAGACTCTGCTTGGGGTTGGGGAACGTGCTCAGCTTCCAGATCATGCCACCAAACTGGTTTCTCCTGGGAGGGAAAGTAATTAGGTCACACACACATGTCCTGGGGAGGTTAGATGGTTAGGCTTTGGGATATCACCTTTACAGAATCCCAGAATGGTGGGGTTGGAAGGGACCTGAGGAGCTCATC
>NW_010297660.1:0-1535 GCF_000700745.2 Antrostomus carolinensis | reverse complement strand
GGCTGCTCTTCTCCAGGCTGAACAGTCCCAGCTCTCTCAGCCTCTCCTCATACGGCAGATGCTCCAGGCCCCTCCTCATCTTTGTGGCCTCCGCTGGACTCTCTCCAGAAGATCCCTGTCCCTCTGGAACTGGGGAGCCCAGAACTGGACACAACACTCCAGATGTGGCCTCAGCAGGGCAGAGCAGAGGGGGAGGAGAACCTCCCTTGACCTGCTGGCCACATTAGAAAGCTAATAACTAATTAATATCAAAGGTAATAAGATTACAACCTTAGGAGATATCTCCACCAAAGGCTAGTGAGGCAGGCAGACAAACAGGTAGAGGGGAAGGGCTCGTTACAGGGCACACCACCAGCATGGCATTTCCACGTGGGACGTGTGAGATGCCTGAGAACTGAGCAGTCAAATCATCTCATATGGGAATCAACAGGAAGAAATACGGGAGTGAATCTGGCAGAAAAGGAGGCAGTTAAACATATCATGTATGCCAGGAAGTGAAATTACTAGGTGGGGGAAAGTAACTTGAGCAGACAAACTTTAGGCTTTGCTGGGATTTATGGTTCCACAGTGTTCCCACCTTTCTCTTTTCTACTGGTAGAACTCAACCAGTTGGCTTTCTTCCCACCAAGAAATCCATCGGTCCTTGACTATGCATGAAGATTTATTTTGCTTCTTACTCAGCTGGGGAGTAAACATTTGAAAAGGGTTTCTTTCCATGTGCTCTGCTTTAGAATACAATTCCTCTTCCTCGTACTATTACAAAGATGTTTTATTTGTGTTTTGTTTTATTTATTGAAATTATGTGGGGTTTATTTCACTTATGCTTTATTGGAAGAGCAGCACGGCTAACTGAAAGGCTGTTTTCACTTTTACTGGAAAGGTTTTTCTGAATATTAGCTTTGGATTGGCAAATTTTCAGTAATTTGTACTCTCAGCAACACATTGGTATGAAAATTGGATTTGGGCAATGGGCACTCCCTGAGCTACTTTACTTTCAGTGTAATGACTTTAGCTAGAAGTTGAGCATACATCATCCTTCCATCCTTTGCTTTTCTGCTCAGGATCAGCTGAGGGTCTCAATCTTTTAACCCTTAATTCAGGCTGAGTAGCACCTGATAATGGGAAAACAGCATCACTTTGATTGACTTGTAGAGCTTGACAATTTGAGCCTCCATTAACAGAGTCCTGTAAAAATTAGGACATAATTTAATTGTGTGACCACAGGGCAACCCCACTTTCTTTTTAAAGCATCCTGATTTCAGTAGCATGCTGTTTTGATTTCTATTTTCATTTGATATTTTAATCATCTTAACATTTAAGCAGCTCTTCTGAAGACCTGAAGTAGGACTTGGGAAGAAAGAAGATGGGGAAGGATTGCAGTCCTTGCATCAGCTCTCATGGCTGGCACTGTGGATGGTGGACATCAGGGTCAAAGGACATCCCTATATTTTCTTGTAATGAGAAAGCTGCTTCCTTCCTAAGAAGAAGGGTTAAATGTTTGATATTAAAAATTGAAATATTAGATGATATCCAAA
>NW_010297659.1:6772-21834 GCF_000700745.2 Antrostomus carolinensis | reverse complement strand
GCTGCCTCCAGTGCTGGTGCCACCAACAGCAGAATATCATGGAGCTACTGGAGCCAGTGCAGAGGAGGCCACGAGGATGATGTGAGGGCTGGAGCAGCTCTGCTGTGAGGACAGGCTGAGAGAGTTGGGGCTGTTCAGCCTGGAGAAGGGAAGGCTCCAGGGAGACCTTCTAGTGGCCTCCCAGTACCTGAAGGGGCTCCAGGAAGGCTGGGGAGGGACTTTGGCCAAGGGCAGGGAGTGACAGGACGAGGGGTGATGGCTTGAAAGTGGCAGCGGAGAGATGGAGCTGAGATGAGCGGAAGCAATTCTTTGGTGTGAGGGTGGTGAGCCAGTGTCCCAGGTTGGCCAGAGAAGCTGCGGCTGCTCCTCCCTGGAAGTGTTGAAGGCCAGGCTGGATGAGACTTTGAGCAACCTGGTCTAGTGGAAGGTGTCCCTGCTGCTGGCAGGGGGGTTGGGACTGGATGAGCTTTAAGGTCCCTTCCAACCCAAACCAGTCTGGGATTCCATGACATGTTTGTCACACAGTTCTACCCAGTTCCTGGAGAATGATGTTTCCTGCGTTTGCTCACAGACAATGGTCAGGTGGAATTAAACAGGATTGGGGAAAGTTCAAAGTTTGGGAATCCAAAATGTAGAGAGTGCACTGCTGTGTCTGCACAGGATCAGGCAATATGCTTAAAATGAAAGCTAGACTCCGTGGGAACCCACTTCTCTTTACTAGTAGACTTGCTTGGAGGATAAGGCCTGAAAAATCAGGAGCTGGTGATGTAAGAGATTGAAGAATACGTGCATTCTAGAGCCCAATGCCCTAACTTGGGCCTTGTGAGAGATAGTGTTCACTGAGACAAGTATTTTGTCTCTTTTTATCAGTTGGTATCTTTTTTCCACCTACAACTAAGGGTAGGTTTTGTGAATTGAGCACTTGAAGAGCCCCGTTTATTTCCAGATCCTGCTGGATTTCTTGAGATGCAGCCAACAAGGAAATGCTTAGAACTGGGACCACTATCTTCAGCCTTGCTCCAGAAGTGCTTCTCAGAGGTCAGGCGTTGTAAAGACAGCAACAGATGTAGGGACAAAAGCTTCTCAGTCTTACAGCAGAAGATTGGATTTCATTGCCGTAACTTGCAGTTAAGTTTGGGGAAGGAAGACTTGAAGAGTCATAAGATGGCTTTTCAGCTTGCTCACAAAACAAGGGAGAGGGCAGGTGGCAAAGGGACAGCACCTTTTCTTCCCATTTTGCTAAAAGGTTCATTTTCCTCTGGCTGAAGAAAAATAAGTGACAGTAATTTTAGAAATAATTTTTACTTCCTTCATATGTTCTGTGTCATTCAAATTTGTCTCAAACACTGGATTACTTCTTTTGAAGATGGATTCATGTTTTGTTTTGTTTTGTTTTTTAATTGGAGTGGCATGTTCTCTCTCACATTATGTCAACCACTTTTGGTTTTAGGAAGCTATCAAATTCTATTTCTGAAGATTTATAACCAGACAGGATTATTCTGTGGTATTTCCTCTGCAGAGGTGACATTCTCTAGCCCGTAATGTAAGAGATTAGACTATCCATACTGCCCTACCACATGTGTGAACAGAAACACAGAAACAACTACCTTCCAAAAATAAAGCTCGGGTGTTTAGAAAGACTGAAATCCTCAGTATTACCAAGAATTTGTGTATTTTAAGTGAAACAGTTCTCTTACAATCAACTTAAATTGTATATAATAACCAGCCTCTTGCCTTATTTGTCCCCTTTCTGTCCCTGCTGCAAGGCCAGTGTCTATCTGTGACATTCGCATAAATGTAAGAGAAGTGGCATTGAAACTCAGTGCATCTGGTGAGCTTTGACAGGGTAGCAGTGAGATCTCAGTATTGAAAATCACCTGTTTTCTGAAGGTCTCCATATGCCTCTGATTTAATAGAAAATAGATTAAGGATTTATAAGAATAATTAGCTCTGTTAGTTTGTAACTGTGGAGTAAGGGAGAACTGGCTGTGGAACAAAGTCAAGAAGAAATAAGGAAAGACCCTGAGTGACCATAAAGTAGGTTCCTCAGAGACTAGTCAAGTAAGTCAACAGGCTGGACAGCACAGACAGTCCCCCAAGAGATGCAGATAGCATCCACCCGAGATCAAAGCCTATAGTTATGGCAGAATTGTTCTGCTAAAAGAGATATAACTTCTCCCATTTCAAAGACTGGGATCACACAGACAAAATACTTACTTAAATCTGCTTACAAGCATTTAACATTTTAGGTAACAATGTCAGCAAGTGGCATGTATTTAGATAGTGAGCTTCTTAGTAGATTTCTTCTTCCTCTTCACCTCTGAAAGGACACTCACAACATTATTCTGTAGTAAAAATAGCTCATTTCCTCTCACAAGTTAAAGTTCTAACAACAAATGACATATTTGCAAAGTCTCTGGGTGGCAGCAATATCTGGAGTTTACAGAGATGAGAATCTGGATTTGGATTTCAAAAATCTCTAGCATCATAGTATATGAAACCCATGCTTGGAGATAGAAAAGTTACTTAAAAGGCTGGGGAGAGGAATAAAACATGTGAGTAGGAGAGAACAGATTTTTTAACAAAAAATAAGTTACAGGGATCAAAAGCGCAAAATCTGTCTAGACCAAAATCTGTCTAGGTAGTTCAGCAGTAGGGCTGGCCTGTGCCGTGTACAGATACACAGAGGTTCAATGATTTGCCCAAGATGGGGTAAAAGAGGAAGACCAGGAGCAGAATCCAATCTCCAGGGCTTCTTGCAGAAACAAGACCACGTCTCCTTTTGCTTGAAGGCTGCACCAGCCTTGTTTGAAGGGCCTTTTCACATTGGCATAGCAGCAGGGGCAAGCTTGTGATCACCACAGAGGGTGACCACTGGTGGGATTTAAACCCCACAGGTGGTTCCAAGTGATCTTTGATAAAACTTCCAGTGTGGCTTTCAGTCTGGAGAAGGACAGTGGGAGAAAACTAGTTGTGTGAAGCTCCTAAGAGATGTCAACAGGTGTCAGTGGGAGTCC
Organism: Antrostomus carolinensis; assembly: GCF_000700745.2. NCBI lineage: Eukaryota > Metazoa > Chordata > Aves > Caprimulgiformes > Caprimulgidae > Antrostomus > Antrostomus carolinensis. The sequence goes on along the minus strand of NW_010297659.1, from coordinate 18,817 downwards.
TACCTGAAAGTGAAAAGTTTATCAGTACATCAGTAAACCTTCAGACATCACAAGACATGGGAGGTTTGAAATATACCACCCTTTAAGGTCTCAGCTGCAGTGGGTAGATAAATCCAAAGGTCAGTACACAACTTCTCTCCTGACTGGCTGTGACACCTGGTGGCATCTGATGATGTTTTTGGGATTTTATTCTTCCTAAAGTTAGCTCATTACAATGAAGAATTTCCTCCTCCTGTTAGGGAAGTGTAGGAGTAATTTACTTTGTTTGTTTTCATTTCAGCTTTTCTTTTTTGCTGCTCTCACTATCTGTAATCAAAGTTGCCAAACACAGCCAAGCCCTCTGCTCACTGGCTGCTCAGTTACCTAAACAAGAACAAAAGGAGTTCCTGGCAGTTTAATTCCTCCCGCCAGTCTCATATGTGTCAACACTACTTCGGACAAGCCAGTGGCACATTTCAGAGAGAAGAGACTGGTCTTTGAGTATTCAGCACCATTTGGTAGCACTGCAAGCCAAGAGACCTTGTGGATTTTCTTCATTTCACGGTTGATCTGCATCTGTGACCTCCCTTCACAGGTTGAATCACTTTGGTTCTGCTGGCCTTTTCTCCCTTCATCTGACATGGAGATAGGGCAAACTTGCCTCTGTCCATGCATGGAGTCTTGTCCCAGGCACCCTCCACTTTAAGCTCAAGGCCACCCAAATAGATGCTGGCCTTTGCCTTATGGAGCTCTCCATCCGTGCCCTCCTCAGATGCAGCAGGATCCAGCTGGTGCAGGCAGGTTGGGCATCAAGGATGCACCTGCTTGAGCAAAAGCACCTCAGAGGTGATTTGTGATGGTATCTCTGTTGTCATGGTGCTAGAGTTTCAGGTGACCTCTATTAAAAAACAACTGCAGTGACCAAAGATTATCTGACCTTGAGGATTTCAGGTTAAGAAGTACCAAGAATAAACTGCCTTGTCTCCAGTGTAGCAGACAACTACTTATCTTAATTGTGTGCCCCTCCTTTTGGGCTGGTAGGTTGAGTTGAGCATATGGGCAGACTGAAGTGGGACAGCAGGAACAACAAATGTAAAGTTATTAGAGCTGACTCTTGAATCCTACTGCCTTTCTTGCAGTAGTACTGGTCATTTTTTCTTGCTGTTTCACTACATCTGGCATTTACAGGGAGATATTCATGTCATTAAATAGAAATAAATACTGTAGAGCTGAGCACCACCCAAAGCCACGAGGTGGCATGGCCATCTGCTGTGAAGTGTTGCTGACCAACCTCATTCCCCAAAGGAAATGCAGCTCCAGAGCTGCCTTTTCCACAGGGAATTACCCTGTCTCTCTCCTCCCCTTGCACTGGGTTTCATAAACACTGATGGTGCTTTATTCAAAGTGCGATTTTTATTATAGAATAAAGCCCTGCTGTGGAAATAATTACATGGCAACAAACATTTTGCTGCTATTGCTAATTTTCTTCAGCCCTAGAAAACCAATAACAGTAAAACCCCCTTTTTGCTGGTGGATCAGCAGCTCTGCTGGGCAGCTTTATCCGAGTAGCGGTAACAGCAATTTGTCCAGTGCCCGAGTTTGGCTTTAATATAGCGAGAGCAAGGTTTTAGGTTTTTAGAACTAAGTTAATGAATCAATCACCTCCTGCATTTTCTTCTTTCGAGTGAGACATGGAAGGTATGGAAATCCAGAGATGAGAACCAGGAAAAGGCAAATGGCCAGAAGGATCAAAGGATATTTTGGAGAAAAGAAGCTGTCCTTTTATCCCTTGTTTGCAGAGACACCTGCTTGGGGGAGGGGGATGGGGAGGATTTAGCATCGCCAGGAAGAAGCAACATAGGAAAGGGAATCACCAGCACGTCTGTCTGTCCCTCTGTTCCTCTCACTAACCATATACAGTGCAGACACTTGGAGCTACTTTAATTTGCAGACTGTGCTGTTTGACAGCAGGTGGAGATTATTTCTCTCATGCAGATTGATTGTTTTGCTCATCTCTAACAGGCAATATGCCAGAGCCCGACCTGCCCACGGACAGCCTGGTCCTTTGGCCTGGAGCTGCCTGAGTTTTACTGTTCATTTCTAACAGAAAGACACTCAGCAGTGACGTGGCTCTTGACTAGTGCTTGGTGTTTAAACAGTTCTGACAACTTTGGTGGTGTTGAAAATAGAGATCTGTCTATACGTGTATGTGTATACGTTTGCTTCCCTGTCCCACACTTCTGTACTGTCTCTTTTTTGAGGTTATAAATATATATATATATAAACCTTTACATATTTTATATATACACACACATATATATGTGTGTGTATATATATATAAATCTCTACATATATTACATCTCTCCAGATATTTATAATTTCTACATATGCTTAGATGCAAGTGCTCAGGAATCCTGGGGAATTAATTAACTGTCCCTGACTCTGTGCAATTGAAATCAACTCTTGCGTAAACCCCAAGGCAGACTCCCAGGAAACAAATACATTTATTCCCCTGTCCCTCACTTCTGTACTGTCCCTTTTTTGAGCTTTGCTCCATGCCACAGGCTTAAATGGCTGCGTTGAGCCTCCTGTCCTTTGTGAAGGCTTCATGGATGGGGCAGATCAGGCCTGAGAGACACGAGGGTGATCCTGTGGGGACCCAAGGCTGCTGCAGGAGGTGGCAGAGCTGGAGAGAGCCAGGCTGAGGGCTGGGGGTTTGTACACAGTCTGTCTGAGCAAACACTGCTCCAGACTGCACTGTTTATCATGCAGTTGCATAAGCCCAGAGTTTATTTCAACAAGAATGAGATCAGATTTCTGGAGTTGCTTTGATTCTTCTGACCAGAGGGCAAGGATTTGCTTTGAGTAGCCTTTCTTTTTCTGATTAATGAAATAACTGGAGACTTCCCCCTCCTTGCATGGGAAATCAGAAGTTTGAAATATCTGTGAACTCACTGCTGTACACGAGGCATATGGGGATGCAGCATCCAACTCATAACTTAAATGAAAAAGTGTAAGAAATTAGAACCCAGTGTCTGCTCCTGGCCTCTGTTATTTCCTTCTGTACATTGCATGGGCTCTCACCATCAGACCTCACCAAAGGTCTAGAAAGCAACAGCAGTGAGTCAACAAGGGCAAGTCCACTGGCAAAATGGGTATGTCCTCACTGCATCCCCCAAGCCGAGGTGCCTGAGCACCTTCCTCTTGGCTGCTGCAAGGGGAAACGCTATCCTTCTCCTCCACCAGCAAGAGGAGGCAGGTCTGCCCAGCCAGAATTGACCTTTTCAGTGGCAGCTTGAAGTTATGATGAAATCTTAGGGAAAGGGCATCTCTACTGCATTTTTCCATTCCCAGTCCCTGTGCATGTTTCCCTGCCCAGGGTCTGAAGCAGAGTAGTGACATTCCTGATCCAAATGTGCCACCTGCTGTTTGTCAGGAGGGAGACACTGCACAGCCAGTAGAGCCAGCGCACACACTAACCCAGCTGGAAGCAGATCTGCATTGCAAAACCAGCCAAAGCACCTGAGAACCAGAGGTCAGCGTCTGCTCTCCACCACCGTGCAAGAGTCACCCTGCAACACCATGCTCTTCACCTGCAAGTCTGCAAGTGCCATGGAGCAGCACAGCCAGAGCCTGCAGCACCACCATGAAGCCGTGTGAGGAGAGGCTGAAGTCACTTGGTTTGTTCAGCCTGGAGAAGAGGAGACTGAGAGGGGATCTCATGGGGGTCTAGAACTTCCTCCCAAGGGGAAGAGGAGGGGCAGGCGCTGATCTCTTCTCTCTGGCCACCAACGAATGCCAGGAGCAGAGGAAATGGCAGGAAGATGTGGCAGGGGAGGGTGAGGTTGGCCATGAGGAAAAGGTTCTTGAGGCAGAGGGTGGTGGAGCACTGGAACAGGCTCCCCAGGGAGGTGCTCATGGCACCAAGCCTGACAAGATTCCAGCAGCATTTGGCCAAGGCCCTCAGGGACATGGTGTGAATGTTGGGATTGTCCTGTGCAGGGACAGGAGTTGGGCTGATGATCCTTGTGGGTCCCTTCCAACTCCCAACACTTGATGATTCTATGATTGGCACTGCCTGAAAAAGCCAGAACGAGAGCAACCACCACTGCAGCCTGCTGCCGAGGGTTTCTAACACAGGGCAGGGAAGGTGCTGGCAGGGACTGGACAGACTGGTGTGGAAGTGGAGTGCAAGGCAACGCTCAAGGGCTGCTTCATAAGAGCAGTGAGAGCAGAGGAAGCCTCTGGGATGAAGCAGTGCCTCTGGAAAAGAGAAAATTCTAAATGGAGAGATTTACATGCTTTAACTTTTGGTCAGCCCTGAAGTGGTCAGGCAGTTGGACTAGATGATTGTTGTAGGTCCTGTCCAACTCAGCTCTTCCATGCTATGCATGAGAAGAGGATGAATCTTTGATTTTTACCCCATGGGTGCTGCTGACCAGAGTGCTGCTGAGCAAACACAGCATCCCTGTTGAGCATGGGGAAAGATATGGCCAAAGACATTTGTGGGGAAGCAAAAGCCTCTCTCATCTCTGGGCGCAGGAACCGCCATGCAGGTGGAGACTCAATCAGGGTCTGGGGGCTTATCTGACCCAGGCAAGGAGAGCCTTTCCCTCATTCCCAGGCTGCAGCCAACCCTGCAGCCCTCTGCTCTTGGGGTGACCTTCTGTGGCACAGAAGCAGAAATTCAACCCTCTTTGATGTCATGGGTCACCCCTGCTTCAGCATGGCCTCCTGGATTATCTGCCTGTCACTGCGGAGGGGTCCCCCAGTCCTAAACCAATCTGGGGGACAGCCACAGCTCCCTAGGAGGGCTGGGAGATGGCAGATGCTCTGCAGAGAGGGAGGGAAGAAGGGGTTAAGGAACAGAGGGTTAAGGAACAGAGGGAGGGACAGGCCACGGTTAGCAGATGTCCAGGGCTGAAAAGTAGGTCACCTATTTCTGCCTGGGGGGGGGGGGGGGGGGGAGTGGGGATTGAAAATCGACACTACATCAATGCACAAGCAATACAGCAAGGAATAAAACTGAGCCTTTGAAGCCTGACAGAAACCCTCCAAGTACACAGGGCTCCTCTAACACACCATACATGGCTACTAATTAAGATTACCTAATTAAAATAATGTGTTTTTACCTGCATATACATATATTTAGTCACATAAGAGGAGAGGGTAATGAAAAAGAAAAAAGTGAAATTAAAAAAAACCTTAAAAACCTACACACTCAAGCCAAGTAGAAATTCTCTTATTACCCGTGTGCAAGGCTTGGACAGATGTGAACTTAATTCCAGGTTTTTCTCGGCAGCCTGAGGCACATTATTTAGGCCTAGGTTCTCAAGGCTAAGTACTAACTCCTGCTGATGCCTTTGTGAGTCCTTGGAACACAGACACTTGCAAATACTTCTGAAGCTGTGGTCCTTGGTGTGCCTGCGTCTGTCTCTCTTAATGTAAAAAGGTTTAAATTGCATCACCCAAGCAGGCCAGGAGGTCTCTGCAAGGCATTCCCTATCTCAGATATTGGAATAAAATTACCAGTTAATTGCAATCACGTACAATTTTTAGGAAACAAATCCCTTTGACTGGCATTCTTCATGTTTGCATACATGTGTTGTGCTCTGGGGGAAGCAGGTCTGGAGAGATGGGAAGAGAGGGTGATGAGATACAGAAAGTTAGTCATGGTCTAACCCCACAAGGAAACTAAACACGACCCAGTTGCTCGCTCACTCCCCCCCCCAGTGGGATAGAGCAGAGAACTGGAAGAGTAGAAGTGAGAAAACTGGTGGGTTGAGATAAAGACAGTTCAACAGGTAAAGCAAAAGCCACGTGTGCAAGCAAAGCCAAACAAGGAATTCATTCACTGCTTCCCCTGGGCAGGCAGGTGCTCAGCCATCTCCAGGACAGCCGGGCTCCATCACGCATCACGGTGACTTGGGAAGACAAATGCCATCACTCCAAACATCCCCCCTTTCCTTCTTCTTCCCCAGCATTATCTGCTGAGCATGATGCCACATGGTCTGGAATATTCCTTTGGTCAGTTGGGATCAGCTGTCCCAGCTGTGTCCCCTCCCAGCTTCCTCTGCACCCCCAGCCTCCTCGCTGGTGGGGTGAGGAGCAGAAAAGCCCCTGGCTCTGTGTAAGCCCTGCTCAGCAATAACAAACCATCCCTGTGTTACCAACACTGTTTCCAGCACAAATCCACACCACAGCCCCACACCAGCTACTGGGAGACAATTAACTCTACAACAACCAAACCCAGCACAATTTCTCTGGCCAGGTCAGGGTAGAGTCATTCAGTAAGGATTTTTAGTCTCTAATTTCTTCAGAAAAAACAAATTTCAGGACAAATTCTGATTAATGTAAAAGCAGCCTCCAGCACATACTAATCACTCCTGACACCACGTTATCACCAAAGGATAAGATACTTCACTCATTGCAGCACAAAAGGTCTTTCAGGTAGAAAAAAAATGGACTCGTATTGCTTTGTGCAATTTGTCAGAACATAGAATATTATTTTTTTTTTACTTCTACAGAATTTTAAAAGCAGTCTGGGCATTAATGAGAAACTTCTTAAATATTTTAAGTGCTGCAGAAAACACGAGTGGGGCTTTTTATTTGTTTGGGGGTATCACAGAACAGTTATCAGGCACTCATTAGAGCTCTCTGGTGCAGGATGTTCCAAACTCAATTTCAAAACTCTTATCCATTGATGTCCTCCTATTTCTTTCACACCCAACAGCCACATTACTTTTGGGAAAGAAGCTGCCAGATGAGATCCTCAAGCACAAGGGATTAAATCAGCTACCTAAAGTCCAGACTGGGGGGGGGGCAGGGGAGTGTTTCACACTTGCTGCAAGTCAAGTCCTTAGTGAGATCAGTTGAGTTTGGAGATATTTGCTCACTAAAAACTCAGGTAGGGGCTGAAAACTACCTCTCACATTCTGGTATCTGTCTTAATCCATCCCAAGGTTAGCTCAAGCTCTGTTCAGCCTGGATATGGCATCCTTCGTGTGCCTGTGCCTCTTTCCTAGCTTAAAAAGGGTTAAATAGCATTGCCCAAGTGGGTCACGAGGTCTCTGGAAGGCATTTCATATCTCAGAGGTGGAAACTACCTCTACAGTTAATTGCAATCACTTACCCATTCTAGGAGCCTAATCCTTTTGACTTGCACTCCTCATGTTTGCATGCGTGTATCATACTATGAGGACAGCATGTTAGGAGAGACAGGAAGAGAAGGGGGGCTGAGACAAAGTATCTTCATTTTTCTAGAAGCACCAGGAAGGTAATTTCTCCACCTTGTTTTTCCTGTGCTCATTTAATCATTTTATCTACCAAAAGATGGGCTAGCAGATCATAGCGGACCTTTCTGGCCTTTAAGCAGGGAAACATCTCTTTCTTCTGTTCCTTCCTACCCATTGGAACAAGGGGGTAAAACCTGAGTCTGGCTCTGTGTTTCAAGGTTGCAGTACTCAAACTCTGTACAAGTTTCTATCTTGGCCACTTTGGGGGATGATACACCTTTTTCTGTGGTGGAATTGAAGGGGAATAAAGAGAAGGGAGAGGAAGGCTTAAAGCAAAAATAAATTGCAGCTGCTGCTTATGACATGCACCTGATGAGATGACTATTCCCTGTGTTCACAAGTTTGCCTGGCTGATCCAGCCTGTTTCTACCATCTCTTTCAGTCCTGCACTCCAGTTTCACAGAAATGTGAACTCAGTAGTTACCAAGCAGCTGTATCTTGGTTGGTTGGGGAATGACACGCAATATATGCACTTTGCATGCTCGGAAAGCACCTGAATTTTCCTAGGAGAAGTACCATGAAGGTAATTTCTCTAACTTGTTTTTCGTCTGTGCTAGTTTAATCAGCTTAGCTATTAAAAGATAACATGGGTTTAGGACTATCATTAGCCCAGAGTGATCATGTGGTTATGCTGGTAATTAGCACTGCTGCTGTTACATTTTTTTTAATAGGTAACTACATAACAAAACCAGTACCCACCACACATCTAAAGAAGCAAAAGAAAAATGAACACTCACTCTCTCTTCCTGAATCTGTATCCAATTATTTGTTTAGCAGCTTTCTGCCCTCTTCTCTCCTCTGTAATATAAAGCATTTTACTGCTTGAAATGGGATTAGGACACTCCAATCTAAAATTGCAGTCCTGCAATCCTCCTGCTCAGCTGCTCTGTAAACTTTAAGGTATCAAGAATCCCTGGGAGGGCTCCGAGAGGGCCAAGCAGCTCATATCTGAATCATGATGCAGAAACTCTGTATTGCTTGGCCTGGGTCCCCAGGAGTTCAGTTTGGTCAGCATCCCAAGTCCTAGGCATGCTTCCAGGATACTGGACTCTTCACAACTCACAGTCCTTGACTATGTTTTCTTTTGAAGCGCAGCCAGAGGGAAAAGAAACAGAGATGGGTGCTCCTTATATACAAGAGTCTAGGTCTTAGCCCACTTAATGAGGCTGCAGGATACCAAGCTCCCATTCCCTTCTTTGCGCATGGAACTTTCCACCTACACCTCTCAAGTCTACCTATAACCACCAGATTACAAGCTCTCCTGGAGTGGGAATGTGCTGCCAACCTCCTGTCAGGCCAGTAGGACCAGAGAAAGATGGGTGCTGCTGTAGTCCCATCATTGAAGGCAACTTCTCTCTGTCTGCTCTGGGTGCTGCAAGTGTATGTTGTCTGATAAGTGTTTAATGGGTATTTAATTAAGTTCTGCTCACCTTTATTCCTAGACCTGAGGTTTAGCCTCAAACGTTTGTTGGAAACTATACTTCATTATTTCTTCTGCTTACAGTGCAACCTGTTTTATTATTAGAGCATAATTTGGTTCTGATGTTAATAATTGATGTAACCAGGTCTTCCCATGTTCCCCATGATTTCTAATTACTGCTGTTTTGTTTGTATAGGAGATAAACTGTAAATATCCAACCCTTTTACCTGGACAAAAAACCACAGGTCATCGCATAAGGGAAACCATCCTGACATATACATGGGCTCAGTGGTAGCACCAGGGAGCAACGTTCAGGCTTCCATCTCTGCACCCATTTTACCACATAATAAGGTACAAGGTCTCCAAGAAAATATGTGAAGTTGCCTTGTGCTGCACAAACAGCTTTTGACCATGTTCTGCCCAGTGTACCACTGTTCCCCCTGCTTTTTTAGAAAATGGATGGGAAGAAATCAGAAGTACTCAGTTAAACAACCATGTTTTCTAGTTGTGCGCTACGTGCAAGAAAGACCACACATACACATACATACATGCACATAACACAGCATGGAAACACAAAGAAACCTGAGAGAGCTCAAACCATTTAAAAAGACCATATACAACACATGTGGCAACAGGACAGAGTCAGACCTGACAGAAGGCTCTTCACAGCTCTTTACTACAGGCAAATTCACTATTCCTAGCAGATTGTGCAGCCCTTAAACTTAGCAGATAAAGAACATCATGATCTCTGCTCCTCTGAGGATTTTCTGCAGGTAGATAAGACATACTGATACTTGCAGGTCTGTCCACCTGAGCACAGTTGGAGAAGTGGGGGAAACCCAAGTGTGAATTGCCCTTTAGGTCCCGGTACAGGGGTTTCATGCTCCTGTGGAAATGACAGTCCTGTTGTAGAGCTCAGTAGTTTTTCCTGTATCCTTCACAGTTAATAACTTTTTATTTGCTTCCTCTGAAGGCAGACTTTCCTCTCCTACAGGGCTCACTGGAAAACGTTGATGCTAAAACAGGGATAACACACAGAATCGTAGTGGTTGGAAAAGGCCTTTAAGACTGAGTCCAACCATAAACCCAACACTACCAATTCCACCTCTAAACCATGTCCCTCAGCACCTTGTCTACCTGTCTTTTAAGTACCACCAAGGATGGTGACTCCACCACCTCCCTGGGCAGCCTGTTCCAATGCTTGACTGCCCTTTTGGTGAAGAAGTTTTTTCCTCAGATCTAATCTAAACCTCCCCTGGTGCAACTCAAGGCCATTTTCTCTCATTCTATTGCTTGCTTCTCCTTATACCCTTGTAAATCTCTTTACTCCTTCCTGCCAAAGCAACTGCCTTGATAACTGCAATGGTTTTTTGGGAGAGCCCCATGTGCTGCTCATCTATGAGAAAGTTCAATTCCACCACCCACCCCCCCAACCATGTGCAATGACTTCACAGCACTTGGAGATTTAACCAGAATCTGCCTCAAACTCACTTATCCTCTCAGTAAATCTCAGCTGCCAACTTCACCGCTCCTTCAGCAAACTCTAACTTTTCTGTTTGCAAAACCTCCCAGAGAGAGGGCATACATTCCTACTAACCTCATGCAAGCAACGACCTTGTCCAGTCACATCCCAGACCAAAGGAACCTGTACTTCCTGTGGGTTATTTCCTTTTTAGCTTCCCTCCACACAGTTTACCAATCTCTTTATAATTAGGCCTCACTGCCTCAGGAATCTCCTCACTGCTGCTCCCTTACTTGCTCCCCAAACTTGCCGTTTGCCCTCAGACCAACTCCTCCTCCAGCCAGAGCAGCACAGAGCTCATGCTGGAGAACTCGGTTGAGTTTATCAGGGATGTGCTCCGTCCTTTGCCCATCCTGCTGGCACACCTTGCCAGCCTCCAACATCCTTTGAGAAAAAGCAAGGACCATCCTGCCAAGAGGGATGGGGTTGGTGAACTGGGACAGCTGTCAAGTAGGGTCACCTCGCTCCTCAGGCTCACACAGTCCATCAGTCCCACGCTGTGTGCCTCACTGGCAGACCACCAAAGCTAACAAGTTCTGTTTGCTTTTTGCTCCCAGGTGACGTGCTGTGACTGTTAGTGCTGGGCAGGTGGGAGAAAATATGTGAGGAGAAAGGAGGATGACCAGTACTGAGAGAAGCCCTCCATGGTGATGGAATGGGGATAGCTAAAACACTCGAGGCTCAGGTGAAAATCAAACAGGTTGGTGCCAAAGCTTCCCTCCATGCCTATGCCCTTTCCAGTGGGGTCACAGGGATGGTATGGAGGTCCCATTCTACTCCCCAGCAGCTTTGTCTTAGAAATGTTAATAGGATCAGTGCTGAGAATGAGATTAGAAACTGAATTGGAACATTTTGTTTCAACTAAATGGATTAACTTGTGGGTTTGGTACAGCCAAACATCCACATTCACCCTCAGGAGCATAACCATGAAGTCATTGTTCAGAAATGCTCCTTCCCTCTTCTTAAAGCTACTTAGTTTTTACAATTTTAATAAGATGTTGGGCTAAACATTAAGCCATTAAAATTATTTAAAGGGCTTTATTCTCTCCTGAACTGTGAGGGAGATAAAGGATTTTGTAAGGGCTATGGTTAAATCAGTGGTGTTTGTATCTTGGCTGACCTTACTCTACAAAGATTCATTCAGTGTTAACACAGCTGGGGACTCTTTGGTGCAAGGCACCCGGTTGTCCCACTCTTTCTTGTCTGTTCCCTAAGTGTAACTTGTTAGTGCTCAGAAGAGTTAATTACAATCAGATTAAAATTGGTTTAGATTATGGCTTAATTTTATGCCTGAGGTGATCAAACAGCCAGATATCACCAGTGGGAAGGTTCAGCTCCAGACCTGCATGCAGGTGCTCCCACCGCCTTGCAGGTGTTGGTGCTTCCTTGCTCCTGCGAGCAAAGCGAAGATTGCAAACTGGAAACAAATAACTCCTCACAGGGTCCCTCAGTGTCCTGGTGTGAGCTGGGCCAGAGCTGGTTCTGTTCAGCAGCCAGAACAGCGCTGGGGTTTGGGTTCAGCTGGGATTTGTTAGGAGAGAAACGCTGAGAACATCCCCATGTTGCATTTGTGTCCCTGGCACTGAAGGACTTTGTGTTTGTCCGTCTGCAAGCACAAGATCTCAGGGGTGAGGAATATTGAACTGGATCAGCTCCATGGGCATTGGGCTCTGCCAAGGGGCTGTTCCATCTCCTGTCCCCCATGGGCAGGAGATCCATGAGGGGCTCTTCCTCTCTTGCTCTCTCTGGCTTTGGCTCGGGCTCTGGCTCTCCCGGGATTGCGGTTCCTCCAGGATCGTGATCTGGGAAACGGCCGGGCTTGGGGGGTG
>NW_010297659.1:0-6753 GCF_000700745.2 Antrostomus carolinensis | reverse complement strand
CATATTTTATTACTATTATTATTATCATTACTATTTTAATATCAGTATTTTTTTCAGTTTTATTTTATTTCAATGATGAAATTGTTCTTATCTCACCCTACAAGTCTCCTTACCCTTGCCCTCAATTCTCTCCCCTGTACCGTGGGCTGGGGGCGGGGTAGGGGGGTGAGGGAGCAGCTGTGTTTGGCTGCTGGCCGAGTGAAACCACCACACTCAGCTAGGTCCCCCCGTGCCCTGGAGAGGCAGGGAGAACAAAACATGTTGGTAGGGACAGGACCATGATTGTCCTGGCAGAGCTGGAGTAGAAGTGCACCCCACACACTCATGGTCTGACATTGTGATTCTGCAGCAGCTAGTGGTGGAATTCTACTGGAAGGGTGCAATCCTGTGTCCCTCCTCTGCCGTCACATCCAGCAATTGCAGAGCCATGGGATGAGGTGGCTTGGCAAGCTGTGCCATTGCTGGGGAAGACAAGCTTGTTCTCCAAGGGGTGGCAGAGCTGCTGAGGCACAGCACCCTCCAACAAAAGCTCCCCTGACACCTGTGCAGTGGGGCCCACCAGCACCCACAGCTTCAGGAGGTGGCAGCAGCTATGGCAGAGGGGTTAAAGGTGCACAGAGAGGAAACACCTTCAGCACTGCTTGATGGGGTGATGGTGACCGAGCAGGCTGGTTATTTTTTTTATTTGCATACTGCTTCATGTGGAGGAAGTGGCTGATTGGAATGATTAGAGGAATCCATCAGAAGCAGCTGCCTCTGGAAATGTCCCAGGCAGCTGCAATACTAGCAACAACCCATTTAGTAAGACACTACCAAGCGTCAGGTCACAGAACATGCCAATACGTTCTCAGAGTTTCCCTGCCAGCAATTAAATACTGCAGCCACCCAAAGCAGGCTGGGTTTTTTTCTGATTTTTTTTTTTTTGCCTATAATCAGGAACAAGGTGGAAGTCTTCAGATTTGCACACAAATCCCAGGGATAAAAGACTTGGATTTCAGTATTTTGCCTCTGGTTCAGTTTACGATGTGACTCTGGGCAAGCCACATAACCTCCTCATTTCCCTTAACTGTTCAGTAGCGCTTTGAGATCCTCCTCGTAGACATGAAATGTTCCTACCTTGAGGTAGTAGCACCCTAGCATTACCAACTTATATGATAATGGTGGTATCACCTGGACAGTTGTAGATTTAAAAAAATAACTACACAAAAATCAAGATTTAGAAATACATTGTCAGGAAATCTTATTGTAAGACAAAAACAGTGCCTGTGATGTCCCGAACCTTTTCAGAATTGATAAATTCAGGTGATAAAGTCCTTGAAAATCAGATGTGTGCCAGTGCAAACATCACCCTGCCCCTTCTGAGCTGAGATCCACCCCTTACATCCAGGGAACGTTTGCTCGGGATGTAGGATGTGTCAGCGGCAGCACAGTTTAACACTACTTTGTTGTGAAGACAAGCTTTATGCTTACAGACACTATACTGGGTAGTTAACTATTTTACAGACACTATACTAGGTAGTTAACTATTTTACTGTAGTAGCTGTTCTACACTCAAACTATTAATCCCCTCTCCTGATACTGCCTCTGATGCTTGCTAACGGTTATAATCTCATCAGCCTTTTAACCATCCAGTTGCTTGTCCTGAGAATGCCATTGAACATTGTACTCTCATTTATCCACTGTTTAAACCCATAGACCGTTCTTTCCCATTATCTCCCTGCTCACAGTTTCCAGTGCTATGTCCTTCCTATAGACTGTTACTGACAACTGACAATGCAACCAGAACTGCCTCTATAGACTTTATATTGTGACATCTCCATTTGCTGTGGTCAGGGCAGGTACTCATTGCTAGAACATGCAATTTGCATGACATAAACAAAAAAAACCATAAAAGAGACACAGTGAAAGAAAAGAAAAAGGAGACAGCTAAAATAAATGTGGAACAAGTACAGTCTAGAGAGCTTTCTGGACTGAGCATCAGCTGAAATAATGAAAAAAGAAACAATGTCCCATTTAAGGTTGATTGTTTTGAGGATAAACATTTTTTGTACATTTTACTAAATAAATCTGCTTGCATGAAAAAGAAAACAAAACCAGGCTCTAGTCTCAGAGACCTAACTGCACAGCTCCCTGGATCAGCAAATACGTTTCATGCTGCTGTGTTTTTACCATGTGTTTGTGACACATTAAGATCACATGCATCCATAATTGCTGCAGCTCTACTAATTTATTCAGGCAGAATAAATCATAGATCATGTGTCTGAGCTGGCAGCCAACAATCTCCTTCTAATGGAAGCAACCCACTAGGCCCACGGTTTGGGGAGGGCTTCTGTTCACAGAGGTTTTGTGAAATAAGGCTGTGCCATTCTTCTGGTTTTCAGCTGGGAAAGACTTACTTTTCTTTTCAGTAGCTAGAACAGAGCTGTGGTTTGGTTTCAGCTGGGATTTGTTATGAGAAGAACGTTGAGAGCATCCCCATGTTTTCAATTGTCACTGGAAGTCGAAGGACTTTGTGTTTTGCTGGTCTGCAAGGTGCAAGGTCTGGGAGGAATATTAAAATTAGTAGGCCAAATTGGCATTTGGCTCTGCCAGTGGGATATTCCATATCATACAATGTCATGTTCAGTACATTAATGAGGGGCTCTCTCTTGTGGGGGTTCTCTCTCTCTCTGGCTCTCTCTCAGGCTCCCGTTCTCCCGGGATTGCGGTTTTGGTTTTCAGGATTGTTGCTCCTCCGGGATCGTTATCCGAGAATAGGCCAGGCTTGGTCAGCAGGTAGTAAGCAATTGCACTGTGTATCACTCGTTTGTATATTTTATTATTATTACTATTACCATTATTTTATTATTATTTTTACGATTATTATTGTCAATATTATTTTAAGATTTATTTTATTTCAGTTATGAAATTGTTCTTATCTCACCCTATGAGGCTCCTTACCCTTGCCCCCCAATTCTCTCCCCTGTTTCCTGGGTGGAGGGAAAGTGAGTGGCTGTGTTTGGCTGTTGGCCAAGTACGAGCCAAGTGAAATTACCACAGCCATCACATTCTGAAGGGAAACATGAGCAAGTATGGCTCTTAGCAGGCTAAAGCATGCTGTGACTCTATCTTTGGGAGAACCAGTAATGCCTGCAGAAAGCACAGGAGCCAAAGCTTGGTCAACTGATAGGAAAGACGTAGGAACAAAAAGAAAGCTGACCCTGTGTTCAGCCGTTTATGCAATAGGCATTATGAAACCAAGCACCTGAGCAGCTGGCAAGAGTTTCTGCTATGTGAGTGTCTGGACAAAGCACAAAGGCCAGGACATGTTAGCCTGTTTGCAGCTGTTATAAATCTGATGGCTCCCTTTTCTTTAGAAGCAAGCATCTTAACCTATCTATCTGTATTTAAATGATAAAAAATAGAGGAACCCCAGGCAGCCCATATCCTACTTTAAAATTCCTGAACACAATAGCAGTGTGAAGTGGAAGATGTGGACTTGCTCTGATCTGTAGGCAAAATGCAGTCCTTACTCTGAAAAGGAGGGTACATGCAGAAAGATAAGCACACAGCTTTACCTATTACAACTTCCCTTTGTCCATAAAACAACTTGAAGATGTTTTATGCAGAGACAGGCTCCCATTAAGACCCTACTGTTGTAGCCCAAGACTTGAGCCCATTTCTAGCTTGATTCACTTGTTTCTCTCCTGAAAGAGATGCTGCTTTCAGCAGCAGCACCCTCAATATTTATGTCTCTTTATAGAGACATAAATACCAATAATTTTGATATTATATTAATATTAATTGTGATATAATCAGGGCCACAAAATTGGTGAAGGGCTTAAAGGGGAAGCCCTATGAGGAGAGGCTGAAGTCACTTGGTTTGTTCAGCCTGGAGGAGACTGAGAGGAGATCTCATGGGGGTCTAGAACTTCCTCCCAAGGGGAAGAGGAGGGGCATGTGCTGATCTCTTCTCTCTGGCCACCAACGAATGCCAGGAGCAGAGGAAATGGCAGGAAGATGTGGCAGGGGAGGGTGAGGTTGGCCATGAGGAAAAGGTTCTTGAGGCAGAGGGTGGTGGAGCACTGGAACAGGCTCCCCAGGGAGGTGCTCATGGCACCAAGCCTGACAAGATTCCAGCAGCATTTGGCCAAGGCCCTCAGGGACATGGTGTGAATGTTGGGATTGTCCTGTGCAGGGACAGGAGGTGGACTGATGATCTTTGTGGGTCCCTTCCAGCTCACAGCATTTGATGATTCTATGATTTTGTTTTAATGGGATCAGATCTGCCCCGTTGGTCATTGATTTGCAATAAGTACAGCTGAACTGAGCTTAACTTTGTATGTCAGATGAGCATGTGAAAGATGTGAAGATACATTATTCAAAGTGGAGTTGCTTTATCCTAGACTGCTGATTCATAATGAAGTAAAATAAATTTATTGTTTCCCCTTCCTTTGATATATGAAATAAACACAGTGATCTGTGCTATACTTCAGTTTTCATGTGCTCTACATGATGTGCCTGGAAGAACTACCCTATCACTAAATTATCTTTTCAGCTTTGTTGTTTCTTCCCCTGTTGTAAATAAATAAGTCCTTGCCTAACCATAACGTACCTGTTTCACTTCTTAAACAAATTATGACCAGTAACTATCAGAATGAATATATCACAAAATCACAGAATCACACAAAGTCAAAAAATGGTGAGGGTTGGAAGGGACCTCTGGAGATCATCCAGTCCAACCCCCCTGCCAAAGCAGGTCCATCTCCAGCAGGTTGCACACAATGGTGTCCAGGTGGGTTTGAATCTCTCCAGAGATGGAGACTCCACACCCTCTCTGGGCAGCTTGTCCCAGGGCTCTGGCACCCTCACAGTCAAGAATTCCTTCCTCATGTTTAAGTGGAACCTCCTGTGTTCCAGTTTGTGCCCCTTGCCCCTTGTCCTGTCACTGGGCACCACTGAGAAGAGTCTGGCCCCATCCTCTCGACCCCTGCCCTTTGGATACTTATAAACACTGATGAGATCCCCTCTCAGTCTGCTCTTCTCCAGGCTGAACAGACCCAGCTTGGTCTGTATATATGTAAATATGAAGAAAAAATATATGTAAATATAAAAAGTGTCATGGTTCACACTTACACATTATAAAACAGAGCTCTCGGCCAGCATTCACAGAAAGCACACACTACCCTCGTAATGGGCAAGGCAAATGCTAGCATGATGGAAAAGTACCTCTGGGAAGCCCGGAGTGAACCATATGCCCTTCAGCTGCTCACAGACACTGATGAAGAGCTGCAAGTGCCATGCTGTCATGGTGCCCAGTGCCCTGGTGGAACACACCTCCGAGAAAGGGAGTGTTTTACACATCTATGATGTCAAGTGACAAGGAGAAGAACAGGCTTTCCAGGCCCTGTTACTGTATTGGGAAGAGACGTTGAGAAGACAGGAGGTGTGGAGCTGGGACTTGCAGACAGGGCTGTCTGCCTTTGCTCTAGGAGATGACTCCCCACTCTGCATGGTGGCTCCTCCATGCACCTTCATTTGCAGAGAGGCAGACGCTTTATATACATAAATATCATTGCCAAACATAAACTTTTTTAAAAAAAAACCACAAAAAAACCCCCAAAAAACTCCAACAAACACACAAAATGTGAAGGGCAGAACGGCCGTGCTGGGTGAGGCATGGTGGCTCTGGCTCAGCAGAGGCCCCGTCAGCTGCACCTTCCTTCCCATGAAAAGTGACATGGGGCCGGGGAGGGGGGACCAAAAATAGTTGCAGGTGGTGACCAGGCCGGTACTGTCACCCCAGGGTGCAACCAGCCACTTTTGGCAGCCCCTGCCTTGCTGGTACCACCTCCCAGCCCCTTCTCACCCCGCAAGCTCTTCCAGACCCACATGCAGCAGAAACCAGTCAAAACCACATTGAAACCAGTCAAAGCCCACCAAAGCCAGACAAAACCTGTTGAAACCAGACGAGGCAGTTACCTGGCGGTGGCTCTGCTGCCCACAGGCAAAGTGCCACAGCCAGGTGGTCTCCCCTGGAGATGGGGATGTCATGTTCATTGCCACTTTGGGTGAAGGCAGTTCAGGAGACTTTGTGAGGGAAGGCCAGAATCTGTTTGTGCCTCTAAGACACAGGGCGTGAAACACCACGTTGTAGGGGTTTTTGCCAGTTGTGGGGCATGCAAGGCTGCCTGTGAAGCTGTTTGTCACCCCAGCCTTCAAGCAGAGGTCCTGGCCAGCGGGGTTTGGCCAAGTAACACTGCCATCTCAGCCAGCAGCACTGCGGGGGACAGTGGGAAGGGCTGCCATGGTTGGGGTGCGGTGCCTGCCCTGCCTTTCACACACGTTTATTCTGGTGCATTTTGGTTAAAGCATGGCATGACTGGCTGGCTGGATGAGGGGAGACCTCGACTTCATCAAGGCTTTTGGCACTGTCTCTCACAGCATCCTCATAGGTAAGCTCAGGAAGTGTGGGTTAGATGAGGGGACAGTGAGGTGGGGGAGGAACTGGCTTGATAGCAGAGCTCAGAGGGTTTTAATCAGTGGTGCAGAATCTCATTGGAGGCCCATGGTTAGTGGTGTCCCCAAGGGTCAGGACTTGGTCCAGTCCTATTCAATATATTAATCAGTGAGTTGGATGAAGGGACTGAGTGGACCCTCGGCAAGTTTGCTGATGACACTAAACTGGGAGGAACAACTGATCCACTGGAAGACTGTGGTGCCATTCAGCGAGATCTGGATGGGCTGGAGGGTTGGGCGCAGAGGAACCTGATG
>NW_010297658.1:7323-7769 GCF_000700745.2 Antrostomus carolinensis | reverse complement strand
GAGACATCACACCAGACATTTGCACAAAGCCAACACATCCGTCTGGTAAACTCCCCAGGGAGGAGGCTGGGAAGGACCCACAGCTCGCTGCAGAAGGTCTGGAGGAAGTGTGAAACTTGTGACAGGGCTTGAGAGCAGGCAGGGATCTCGGGGAACTGTCCTCTCATCTATGTGATCCTCTGCCTGCCAGTTTGGGCACCCGAATTGAGTTTGAGGATGGCATCCAGAGGGACCTTGACAGGCTCGAGAAGTGGGACAGTGCAAACCTCATGAAGTTCAACAAGGCCGAGTACAAGGTCCTGCACCTGGGTCAGGGCAACCCCAAGCACAAACACAGGGGCTGGGTGGTAAATGGGTGTGGAGAGCAGCCCCGAGGAGAAGGACTTGGGAGTGGTGGGGGACGAGAAGCTCAACATGAGGCGGCAACGTGCGCTCACAGCCCAGAG
>NW_010297658.1:6361-7130 GCF_000700745.2 Antrostomus carolinensis | reverse complement strand
TGAGGACAGGCTGAGAGAGTTGGGGCTCTTCCCCGGAGACAGCCTGCACTGGGGAAAACCCTGCTTGGAGCAGCAGCTCAGACCTCTGAAGCTCCCTTTGCATCCCACAGCTCCTGCAGTGCTGCCGTCAGAATCTGGCATCTCGCAGGAGCCCAAGGCGCTGTCATTTCCTGCGGGGTGATGGAAACGGCCAGCACGGCCTCCAGCATCGCTCACACCCCTACTCGACCAGGTCAGGGGGCAATTCAGGGAGCCTGGGGCTTCCTGATGTGCTGGGCTGTATGAACCCAGAAGAGGAGGAGAACAGGGTCCTTCATCTGCCATCGAATGGAGATGCAGTTGGATTTCCTCCGAGCCCCATCCCAGCCCCGCGCGGTGGTTGAGCTCGTCGTGCCTCAGCGGCCACCCCAGGCCAGAGCTCAAGGTTGTCCCAGCAAGGCTGAGCAGAGGTCGGGGGGAGAGGATGTTCAATTAAAGCTGCTTAAAAAAAGAAATCCAACTTCCCATATGCCCCTGCGGAGGGAAAAAAGCCCCAGAGCTGAGATTTCCTCCGAGCCCCATCCCAGCCCCGCGCGGTGGTTGAGCTCGTCGTGCCTCAGCGGCCACCCCAGGCCAGAGCTCAAGGTTGTCCCAGCAAGGCTGAGCAGAGGTCGGGGGGAGAGGATGTTCAATTAAAGCTGCTTAAAAAAAGAAATCCAACTTCCCATATGCCCCTGCGGAGGGAAAAAAGCCCCAGAGCTGAGCGCAGAGGGGTGCCAGGCTGGGGGTG
>NW_010297658.1:4183-5889 GCF_000700745.2 Antrostomus carolinensis | reverse complement strand
CCTGGGCAAAGGAAAGGAGGATTCACCATGGCGTGGTGAGGCGGCGGGCGGCGTGGCCGGGAGGCTGGCCCTCGTGTCACCGTGCCACGTGTGCCATCCCGCTCACACAGCTGCCCAGAATAGTGTCACCATCTGGTTCCAGCTGCCCGGGGACACGGGGGCCTCCCCAGCCCCTTCTGCGATTACAAAAAGTGAATTCAAACATCGACTCAGCCTGACTCGGCCTCTATCCTTTATCCTTCAGCCTTTATCCCCTGTCCCCTCGCCTTTGGGGTTTTTTAATAATTCAGGTTTGTCTTGTAGGAAAGCGAGCGGGAGATAATGTCTGCAGAGCATTTAATCTTCTGCCCAAAGAATAGCAGAGAGCAAATTAGGATCTACTCCAATTAATTTGCCTTGATGGGCAAAATCTGGAGAGCGGCCATATCTGGGAATTAAGAACAAAAGCGGGGAGTGTAAAGTAGGTCGCTGGAGTTTCATAACCGGAGCGACGGGTTTTCACAGCACGCCGGGCGCTCAGAGGCGCCTGGTGCCACCAGTCCCCGTCCCCCCATCCGCTGGCCGCGGCTTTCAGCCTGGCCAGCTGCTTTAAGATCCCGGCCAGTGCGCAGGGAGCCAGCTCTGCAGTTTTGGGGGGAGAAACGAGGATGTTGTCCCTTCCCAGAGCAGGACACAGTCTCAGAACTATCCCAGACTCTTGAACCCAACAGGAAGATGGACATTGGCTGTTTGTCCCAATTTCGGAGCATCTGGAGAGCTTTCCTGGGGGTTGACATGCCCGTCCTTGCTGTCACACTCCTTGAAGGAGGATTAAGGGTGACATGGTGATGGTGGGTTTAGGGCAGTGCTCTGCTATGGACCCTTGCACCATGGGGGGTCACCAAGCACTGGTGACACAGAAGCCCATCCTAGCCTGTCACCCCCAAATCCCAGCCCTGGCTTTCCAGAGCCATCAGTGCCCACAGGCTGTGCAGATCCCCCCATTCTGGAGACATTCAAGACCCGCCTGGACGCCTTCCTGTGTGATCTCATTGAGGTTCCTGCTCTGGCAGGGGGATTGGACTGGATGATCTTTCGAGGTCCCTTCCAATCCCCAGCATCCTGTGATTCTGTGTGATTCTGTGATTCTGTGACATGTGCTGATGTCACGTATGGGGACATCTTCCAGCTGTAAGACATGTATGGCAGCATAGCCAAGGGTGTGGGCCGTGTGTGGTGACATGGTGACACCTTCCAGCTGCAGGACACATGTGGCAGCATAGCCAAGGGTGCAGGCCATGTGGGGTGACATGCACTGGTGTGCAGGACATGTGGTGACATAGCCAAGGGTGTGGGACATGTGCAATGACATCTCCTAGGGCATGGGACATGCGTGATACGTCTTTCCGTGTGTGGGGGATCAAACACCCCACGCGTTTGGTGGGTGTTTGTGGCCTTCCCAGGCACCCGCAAGCTCCCAGCTGGACCAGAGCAGCGTGGTTTGGTCCATACCGGTGTCACCATCGCGGTGATGGCCTGGCAGAGCACTGCTCTGGTGACCTTCCAGCTCCCTGGCCACCTCCCACCACCCTGCCCTCGGATGATGGGGAGCAGCCCGCGGTAGGAAGCCCACCGCTCCCAGCCCCACGGAGGTGCCGGCGTTGTGCGGTGCGTGGCCGGCGCCCGGCCGGTGTTTATCCTCTTAGCCACCCCGCGGGGATCCGGCA
>NW_010297658.1:1719-4038 GCF_000700745.2 Antrostomus carolinensis | reverse complement strand
TTGAGGGACACGGCCCTAGGCTTGGTGCTGTCCCCCGGCAAAGGCTGCTGGCAGCACGTCCCCACTCCTCCCCGTGCGATGTTTTGTGTCACCCCCCCAAGTCAGCCCAGGCTGGTCAATGAAATCAACAGCATGAAATAAATACGGGGTCCCCCCGTGCAGCTGAGGGACCGGCTCAGCCCCCGGGGCGCACCACGGCACAACGATCCAGGCAGCGTTTCCCAGCCCTGGGTGCTGACAGGTGACATCCCAGAGGTTGGGGTCACCCGTTGGAGTGACTGGACCTCGCAGGAGGAGGTTTGGCAATGACACGAGCAATGATTTTCCCTGGCTCAATGAGGACAGTGATAATTAAGCTTCTTGCTCACACACCGAAGACTTTCAGAGATGGGCCAGTGTGCAAACGCTTCCCCAGACCAAACCCAGCCCCGTGTCCTGGGACTGGGGGCGATTTGAAGTCACCTTGGGAATGAAAGACACTGCAGCAGCTCCTACTCATGGCATGTAGCTGCTGCTGGCATCCCTCCCTCTCCCAGCTGGGGCTCACGTGGTCCGTGGTGTGGTGGTACTTGCGTTGACCAGAGGATTTTGGTGGTCTGGGTGCTGTTGCTGTTACCAAGCAGGACAGTGTCCTACGTGCTGGCCAGACCAACCCACCACTGCTGCTGGGAGCCTGGGGACCATCAAGTGAGGAGCTGTGGATCTGTGCAATAGATGGGGCGGCCCATTTACAGTGTTAATGTCCCTTGGGGTGTCTGGCAAGGGGAGATGGCTGTTCCCTGGAGGGTGGGGAGGTCACCTCGCCAACCCACGTCCAGGGGAACTGGTTTACCACAATGGGTCTTAGTGTGCTAGGAAAAAAAAAAACAAACCCTGAAGTTTGCAGTATGAGGGCAACAGGGATGGGAATAACAACGTCTTCCACTGATTGACGTGAGTTCAACCAAGTTAAACTCCAGTGTGTCATCCTGGTTGAACTTCAACAAGTCTCACTCGGACCTGGATGAGAGTTTCGGTTCCCTGGTTTTCTTCACCTCTATCATCTTATCTAAAAACACCCCCTCTCTTCCCTGCAAACCCCAGTTTCTTTGATGTCACTAGTAGGACCAAACATAGCAGGATCAAAATAAAAGGGATGGAAAATGGGATTTCTTTCAGAAAACTGTCTGACACAGCTGGAGTTGCCCAACAGTGGACAAGTACTTGAATGGAGCTTAGAAACAGGAGGGAGAACAGCTTTTTCCATGGGCAGAGAGTAGTAGGACAAGGGGAAATGGTTTTAAACTGAGAGAGGGGAGACTGAGGTTGGATATTGGTAGGAAATTTTTCACCCAGAGGGTGGTGGAAGAGGTTGCCCAGAGAAGCTGTGGCTGCTCCTCCCTGGAAGTGTTTGTGGCCAGGTTGGATGAGGCTTTGAGCAACCTGGTCTAGTGGAAGGTGTCCCTGCTGCTGGCAGGGGGGTTGGGACTGGATGAGCTTTAAGGTCCCTTCCAACCCAAACCAGTCTGGGATTCTGTGGACAAGCTATCGGCTGCTGAAAAGGAAAAACAAAAAAGATAACCACAGGCACTGTGTTCTCCTAAAATGCACTTTAAAATAAAGAAACCATTCGCCCCATCTCTAAAGGGAAGAGCCTTTATGTCCAGCCTGGAAAGCAGCTGCCAGGTGACAGCAGGGCCATGGGAATCCCCAGTCCAGCCCTTCCCGGAGCCATCGGCCTCAGTGTGGCTTCGGGCAATGTGCTGGGGGGGACAGAGCCCCTCAGTGACCCTCCCCAGGGGCTGGTCCAGGGACCATCTCCTCTCCAATCCCCAGAGCAAACCAGGAGCTTGGGAAAGGCACGAGGGACATCCCATGGCAGAGAGACAGGAGAAATGTAAAAGCGTCTTTTAATATAAATATAAATCCATCTGAAGGGCTGCAGAGAGGACCGTGCCCCGCGAGGGACGCCCGGGGGAGAGGTGGGCTCAGCGGGAACGTGGGTACCAGTGCCTGGCCAGTGCTGGAGGACTGACCCAGGGCATCAGCTGGGCACCCTGCGGGCGAGCAGGGCTAGAGCTGGGCCACCAGCAGCGACAGGGCCAGCAGGGCCAGGAGATGGGGTCGAAGGGGGGTGGAACAGCCCGGCAGCGTGGACTGGTTGGGCCACGGGCGCTGGCCAGGCGTCCCCGGGTGCTGCACAGCTCCTGCAGGTTCCCCTGGAACTGGATCTTGCGGGACTCCTGGCGCAGAGATTCCCAGATGGCGGCCGCTTCCTCGGGGCAGCTCGACAGCACCTCGCTGGCGCAGGCGTGGAAGAGGTCCCAGGACCTGGGGAGA
>NW_010297658.1:1187-1402 GCF_000700745.2 Antrostomus carolinensis | reverse complement strand
CTTCCCCGCCATGCTGACCGGCTCCTGGCTCGCGGCTGCGGGGGAGAGATGGAGCTGATCCCCCACTGTCCCCGCGATGGCCATCACCCACCTGGCTCGGGTGGACGCGGGGTGGGTGTCACAAGGTGGGCACCAAAATGTTACCTGGGGCTGCCATCCCCTTCCACATCCCGCCAGACCCTGGCACCCTCTCCCCAGGCTCTCAGGGTGACCCC
>NW_010297658.1:0-1053 GCF_000700745.2 Antrostomus carolinensis | reverse complement strand
CCAGGAGCAAAGATTAATTTGTGACTACAACAGGGAAAAAAAAACAAAAAACAAAAGCAAAGGCTCAGCAAGCTGGAGTCCCTGCTCCTGCTGCGGTGGGAGGGAAGGGGAAGGGAAGGGGAAGAGGAAAAGGGAAGGGGGAAAAGGAAGGAGAAAAAGAAGAGGGGGAAAGAAGGGGGAAAAGGAAGGGGAAAATGAAGGGGGAAGAGGAAGGAGAAGGGAAAAAGGGAAGGGGAAAAGGAGAAGATGAAAGGGGGAAGGGAAAAGGGGAAAAGGGAAGGAGAAAAGGGGAAGGGAAAAGGGGGAAGGGAAGGGGAAAGGGGAAGGGGAAAGGGGGAAGATGAAGGGAGAAGGGGAAAGAAGGAAAGGCACAAAAGGAAAAGGAACAAGTGCAACTCTGGCTGCTTCTCCCTGGGAAGCCCCCGTTCCCTGCTCCACTCTGCCAGGGATGAGCCGCCAGGACTGGCTGGGTGCCGGCCGTGGGATGGTGGGTGACAGGGTGTGCTGGGCATGACCACAGCTGCCATCCACGGGGAGATGCCCAAAAAAAGCCGGTGAGGGGCTGGGTCACAGGGAAACGCTGGGTGGGCTCGGCTCTGCCACGGGGTCCCACAGGGCTGGATGGACGTGGGTTCCCTGGGCCACCACACCTGAGTTGTGAGACACTGGGAAGTGCTGTGGGCGTGTGCCCGGGGACTCTCTGAGCTGAGGATGCTGGAAAGGGGTGAGGACAGTCCCAGGAGGGGACCCTGGGGGAAGGAGCCCTCAGAGCAGCTGAAAGTTGCCAAAGCAGCCAGGATGTCTCCAGGGCGCCGCGTGCCGAGCCGCTGGCATCCTACCCCTGTGCCCCTGGAACAAGGCCTTGAGCAAAGTGGCCGTGGGCGACACTAACACCGGGGAGAGCCCGAAACCTCGGCCTGTGACAGCACGGTGGGTGTTCATGATGAGAAACCCCCGGAGCACATCACCCAGGAGAGTCTCAGGTAGATGCCGGCCACGTGGGTCTCAAATATCACAGGGATCGATGGACAAGTGGGATCCATCGCTCCTCTT
>NW_010297657.1:94529-100350 GCF_000700745.2 Antrostomus carolinensis | reverse complement strand
AAGGGAGTTATCGGGAAGAAGTTGTTAGCGTGGAAAAACAAAAACAAAGAAGAGACTAAAATTTTGAATGAAAACAAGGAAAACCTTACAGAAGGCTAGGTAGAAAGTTAAAAAAATATAGTTCCATAATTAAGTAAAGACACAATGTTGGTTAAAACTATTATGATTCATGTAGGAAGCAGATTTATTCCACTAAAATAGTTATTAGTAAATTTATTTTACTTTTTAAAATACTATTTTTTTTACTTTTTATTTAAATATTATTAAATATAGAAAGTGGATATATGAAGTTAGAAAAACTCCTCATAATTATTACATCTGTAAGTAAAAATGGATTTTTAAAGACTATTAAGAATAAAAGATCCTACAACTTATCAATTAAAAAAAGAGCTATAAAATTTATTAAATAAATAAACAAAACCAACTTTAAAATCATGCAGAGACAGGAAGATTCTAATGAATGCTTCTAACATGTACTTAAAAAGAAGCTGGGTGATATTCTTGTAAAGCATGAAATGATGAAGTAGAGTTTCCAGCCCATTAGTAAGCAAGACTTATGCTAATGGCTCTTTGGAATAAACATCTTTAAATCAGAGGCACTAGAGAAAATATCCAAGTGCCTTAAAAAAAATATTGAGATGAATGACAAATGACATTTTAATAAATGTTTGCATATTAAAGAAACTGATCCCCCTGTTCATACAGAATAAGCAAAACAGCCCAATATAAAATGCCCTTCAGGAATTCATGACTTAAAATGATAAATTATGTTGTATTCAAATGGAACTTCCAGGATTAAATTTAGTTGCAGATGGATGAACTTTAGAGACCTGTGACATAGGAATTCAAAAATTTTGTGATCCATTTATAATTGAACTTTTTTTGTTTGTAGGAATTTTTCTTAATGCAGTATTTTTTTTATAGAATATTACAGGGAATTGCAGGCAAAGAACAGGTGGTCTCATGAGGAGATGTACTGAATGAATTTGATTTCTATCGCTGGATTTGACTTTGTCCTTGATTTTTCCATAGTGACCTATTTCCATACAAGCCACTTAAATAATACCTTTCATACTCATTTATTGATACTATTTTCCTTGTTTTCTTGGTTGTTTAACAATGTGAGGTCTGATTTTCAGAACCAGTAAATGCTACTAATACAGAAACCCTTTAGAATGTTTCTTTTTAATGCACAAATATTGCACATAGCTAAGTGCTTTGAAAAATCTAGTCTGAATTGTCTCTAATTTTCATAGGATTTTTTGTTTGGTTGGTGGTTTTGGGGTTTTTTTCTAAATCTCTTTAATTTCTTTTTGAAAATAGAGTAAATGTCTTTAAAATGAGACTGCTAAATAAAAAGATACTTAATGTTAATGAAAACATCAAGTACTAACGATCAATGGCATAGAAAAAAAACAATATAAATGCTAGCAATGCAGTTTCCACAGCAGTATTTGAATAATGTGCAGGAAAGATATGCTAAACACTGAAAAGAAAACCAAATTTTTATAAACTCTTCAATAAGCAACTGTTACCCATTCTGCCCACTGAATCAGAAGAGGTCATCTGGAAAAAATCATTTATGATCAAATCATTCAGGACTGTGTCACTTTAAGTATGCAACAATAGCATGGACTGTACTTTTGCACAGAAAAAAAACTTATTAATATTTCTCAAGCAGGCAACCTGTGACAACAGAGCTCTGGAAAGCAACAGGAGACTTGAGGAAGAAGCACAGGTGTTGAATATAGCTTAAACAGGGAAACAAGAAAGGAAAAAGGAATTTACACTAAAGGTACTTCTGGGTTATCATTGCTCAGAAAGAGAGTTAAGCTCCCTAGCAGGACTTAGCAATAATGGTAATTCATGATGCAAATGAATATGGGTTCTTCCATTATCTTCCTCAATCTTCCAGCCATCCTGAAGCCATGACATGGGTGTCACAGAAGCCTTAAGGCCACAAGGGCTCCTCAAATGTTGTAGAAGATTGGAATATATAGAAAGCCTGGCAGAGGAGAGCTGGATTCCCCCATCTTATGTTGCTGTCAGTGACTGTGACAGCCTGCCAAATAATTTATTCCCCCACTATAGACCATTAATTGTGATTATTAGCCCTTCAGGCTGACACAGTTCCTCATATTACACATTGTTACACCTAAGATCTTTTTTTCTATAACTGGACAGGCAGATTTTGCTGGGGTTTTTTTGATTTGGGTCCACTGCATTTTTGACCTGTCCCTGGGCACAACAGAGAAGAGTCTGTCTCAATTTTAATTCATAGAATAGTTCGGTTGGAAAAGACCATTACAATCATCTAGTCCAACCGTAAACCTAGCATTGCCAAGTTCATCACTAAAGCATATCCCTAAGTACCACATCTACATGTCTTTTAAATACCTCCAGGGATGGTGACTCTACTACTTTTCTGGGCAGCCTGTTCCAATACTTGACTACCCTTCCAGTGAAGAATTTTGCCAGCTGCTTGTAGAACACATAATCTGCCTCTACATTCTGGTTGGGTGGTCTATAACAGACTCCCAACAGGATATCTGCCTTGTTAGCCTTCCCCTTCCTTCTTACTCATAAGCACTCAACCTCATCATCACAAACTTCAAGCTCAATACAATCAAAACACTCCCTAACATAGAGAGCCACCCCACCACCCCTCCTTCCTTGCCTATTCCTCCTGAAGAGTTTATAGCCATCCATTGCAGCACTCCAGTCACGAGAGTCATCCCACCATGTTTCTGTGATTGTGACTATCATAGCTACCCTGCTGCACAATGGCTTCCAGCTCCTCCAGCTTATTGTCCATTCTGCATGCATTGGTGTAGATGCACTTGAGCTGGGCTATAGATTTCACCCCCAACATTGGCTTATTGCCCCTGGGCTCATATCTACTGAGCCTAGTTTTATCCCCTTCCCACTTCAATCCTAGTTTAAAGCCCTCTTGACAAGCCCTGGCACAGGCTAGCCTCTTACACAGCTAAGAAAAGCCTTGAAAAGCCCCAAAAGAGCCCCAAAAAGAGCCCTTGCTGGTCCTTTTTGCTGCGATCCTCCTCCCCTGTAGTAAGCGCGGACTTACCTACACTGGAGCTAATTCCCGCCCAATCAAGTATTTATACGCATTGGTAAGATCTTTCTGAACCATTCTCTTTACCAGGATGAACAGTCCAAGCTGTCTCAGCCTCTCATGCAAATGATGCTTAAGTCCTTTAATTATCTAAGTGGACATTCACTGGCTTCTCTCTAATCAGTCCATATTTTTCTTGTAATAAAGAGCCCAGAATTGGACCTAACAGTCCAGATGTTGCCACACCAGTGCTGTGTTGTCGCTATGGGATCTCCAGCATCCTTATTAGTTACTGAAAAACAGAGCATAATTAAACCAAAGCAAAATATTTATAAGCATTTTAGTGTAACTATAGGAACTAGAGAAAGGACATAAATAAAGAACATGATTTGTGTCTAATGCATATGAATCTGAAAATGTCTTTATCCAAAAGCTTTGCAACAGAGTTTTATTGTTTTACATTGCACATAGTCTCTAGATAAAGAGCTATTGTAAAAACTGTCACAAACTCACTTTCTTCCTAAACTCAATGGATAGAAAGAAATTAAGTAGAAATGCTTCCAACCTTAAATAGCTTCCCACGCAAGATCAACAACCAACCACAAACTTATACAGCTTTTATTATATCAAAGATCACTGAAACATGTGAATGAATACAGAGAGTATAATACGAAAAGCTTAGAAAAAACAAGCTCTGAAAAACTGCCCTAAGCAAAACCGAAGTCCATTCTATTTTGATAGTCTACTGATGTTTGGAACCATTTGACTGCACACCTTTGCAGTAATTTTGTGAAAAAAATATACAGAATAATATATTTCACTATAAAGTGTTCAATTGACTTATAAAGAGTAAAACTAGATTGAAAGTATGAACTCTCAGTTGCATCACCTGATCTGCAAAAAAACTTTTACAATTTCTGAAATGCAGGTGCAACTGGAACAGCTGAAAGTGCAAGGTAATTTTCAGAATAATCTATTCACTGTGATTTCATTCTGAATACAATTATTTTAGGATAATTTTGATTAATGTGATCTGAGGTCTAAACACCAGATGGGTTGACAAAAGAAGAAAGACTAAAAATATAAGAAGAGAGAAAACTGAGCTTCACAAAAGCAATTTAAAGTAGATTTTTCAGCAATACAAGCATTCTGTGTCCATTCAATACTAAAAAAATAAAAATAAAAAAGGGAGCAAATAAAACAAACAAACCGAACCAAAACCCTTTTGGTTTTTTATATTCTAAAAAGAAATAAAAAAAGAAGAAGTATGCAACAATCTTTCTTTTTTTGAAAAAAAAAAGGGTGGAAGGGAGGGAGAAAATAACAGGAAAAAAAAGAAATTAAAAATTAAGTTTGTTTTGCTTTTGGGCAATATCTTTCCAACTAAAAAAGATTACCTATATGACACATATGTATGTAGGTAGGTTTATATAAGCACATATATAAAATATACATATACATATATATTTATACATCACTGAAAACTCTTTTAAGAGCATTAGTTTGTATATCACCTTTACACTAATCTATTTTGCTTTAGATATCTAGATGCATAAATATATAGATACATAGATAGATAAAACATGCATGTGAGAGACTGAATATGTACATGTATGTATCAAACATAGTGCATTTATTTAACAGTCACTCTATATTTGATTGGATTGCAATTTAAGAATCCAGCATAAAGCTGTTTTTTCTTTCGAGAGGAGCTCTAAAAGAGATAACATATATATCTGAATTTCTGAGAAATGTCCACATACAGTTCTTTGTTAATGTAATTTAACTATGATGTATGCATTAAAGACTAAATATACGTATAATATACATTTGTATGTAGTTTTACATTACATATGCATTTATATATGCAATATATGCTTGAGAATTGCAACATATATAATCAAAGGTAGATATAAATATATAATACATACACTTTTTCATTATAATCATATAACCCATCTATGCATAAGCACGAGTTCATTCAGTCCCACTAGATACACAAGCTTGCTTTTTTGAGCTAGTCCAAATTAAAACCAAAACCAACCAACCAAAAAAAAAAGATCAGAGGAGGATGCTACTACAAGATATGCACTACCTACAACAAAAAAATTAATTTTCTTAAATGTTCGGATCAAAGAGCATGTATACCTCCTTGGAGAAGAGTCAAGGACATTTTTCGCACTTCCATTTTCCAGGCGGCTCCAGGAGATTGGTAGACTTCCAATTGGTAGACTTTAGTCACCCCTGAAAGCCTGGCTGATCTAGATAAAGAGCCATCCTTACATATCTCATCTTGCTGTTTTAATAAGTCCTTCTCTCTCCCTTCACTAAAATGTCCGTTGAATGCAGCCCTAAACTGATCCCCAACATGCTTTCTTTATGTTAACTCCCCACACAGAAAATGGGCTTTTAGGTAGTGGTGGCCCATTTATACAGAATCAGAGGTCCAGGGAAGAAGCAAAGATCTTGTATCCTGTAGTTTGAAATGGAGAAATCCAATATCATTATGAGTGACAACTCATAATGGCAAGTTGTTATATATACAGTATATACATATACACACAGTAAGCAGCCAGATGTAACAGCATTATCTGCTAATGCTTTCCAGTTTGACACAAATGAAATTTATTTCATGATCTAGATCACACAATTGCATTTTACAAAGGCTTGCTTCAGAATTATGCTTATTAATTTTATTAATTAAGCCCTAAACCAAGCAGAGATGGAAAAAAGTAGAACATGATGAGC
>NW_010297657.1:52733-94496 GCF_000700745.2 Antrostomus carolinensis | reverse complement strand
TTTATTTTGTCTGATAAATTTCTTTTTTTTTCTTTAATCAGCAGAATTACTTTCAAATTGCCAAAGCAATCTTTTCAAAGACTTTTTACAAAAATATTGTTCATTTTGTTGCCCTAATTTTCCCTGCTTTCAAATGCAGTATTCTGCCCAATTAAGCTATCTTTAGGCATAGAAGCTTAGCAAATCATGTTTGTCAGGTGGGTTCTCCCAAGCTTTCAATGCTCTGCTTCCAGCAAATGAGTGCAAATAACTAATACACTGACAGAAACAAAGAAGTTTCAGATTCAATAGAGGCTTGACTGGCAAGGATTAGACACGAGAGTATAAATTTCTAGCTTGAAAAATAATCATTAGGGATCAGTAACAAAATGAATGCTACAGCTAGATAGAGCAGTTACCATTGGGAAAGGAAATAAGTATGTGAAAGAAAAATTCCTTCATCCCACACCTAAATAATTTGTAACAATATAAAGCATTGCCATTTCTGATGTCTAATTTAAGTTACCTTGAGGGCACTCAGTATCTACAAAGAATGGGTTCAAGAGCACAAAAGATTAAGCACCACATTTCAGTCTGTATAACACAAAGTATTTACACTGGAAAAAGTGTTTCCTTTTGTCTCTTCAAAGCTGGTGGTTCTATCAAATGCCTTTGATTGCAGTCCTCAGTTCATTAAAGACATGGACCTTTTGGATCGTGTCTAGAGGAGGGTCACAAAAAATATCAGAGGGCTAGAGCACCTCTCCTGTGAAGAAAGTCTGAGAGAGTTGGGGATGTTCAGCCTGGAGAAGAGAAGGCTCTGGGGTGACCTTGTTGCAGCCTTTCAATACTTAAAGGGGACCTATAAGAAAGATGGGGACAAACTTTTTAGCCGGGCCTGTAGCGATAGAACAAGGGGTAATAGTTTTAAACTAAAAGAGAGTAGATTTAATTAAATATAAGGAAGAAATTTCTTACAATGAGATTGGTGAAATGTTGTCATAGGTTGCCCAGAGAAGTGGTAGGTGCCCCATCCCTGGAAACATTCAAGGTCAGGTTGGACGGGGCCCTGAGCAACCTGATCGAGTTGAAGATGTCCCTGCTCACTGCAGGAGGGTTGGACTAGACGAACTTTAAAGGTTCCTTCCAACCCAAAGTACGATTCAATCATTCTTTGATTCTATGGTTTCAGGAGAACAAGTCTTTAACAGCAATACTGGCTTGAGATTTTTCCTTCCATTCATCTTCTCCATGCTTTATAACTCTTTTTTCTGCAGCATGCCATCACCATTATTCATGCCAGCATAACTGTTTGTGTGGTGATATTATGAACCAGATCAGGGCATCACTCTAGTTGGAAAAATGTAAAAAAATAAATGAATAAATTGTCTGACATGGATTATTTCCCTGACCCAGTTCATAGCCCAGCTACACAAGAGGAGATGGTGTCATAGTGTCAGCTAAGCATCAGTGGGCAATGAGAACACCTGGAGTTGGTACAGTTGCCAAAGCCTTCATCTTGTGAAGCCACCACATCAAGTAGGAGAGTATGCAAGTCCTGGCAAGTGGTGTGTGCTGTCTGAAACTAGGAAAAATACTGCTAACTTCAGAATTCCCCAAGATTTTCTGCCTGGAAATTTTGGATTTTTTTTTTTTTTTTTTTTTTTTTTTTTTTATATTTGTCCAGTATTTACTCATGCCTAACAACTACATTGTTTATTTTGCATGTACTTCTGCAGTTCACACAAAATAAGTCCAATGTTTCTGTGAAATCTCACCCAACACGAGGTGACTACAGTGGTAAGGAGCCACTGAGGATGGGCAATCTGAAGGATCACACTATGCTGCTCAGCTGCTGTGTGCGTAGCAGGAGGCACAGCCAGCTTCTTCCTGCATGCCAGAGCAGATCTCCAGCCCAGGGTCTGTCTTCCTGCCCACCCAAAAGCATGTTCAGTGGCAAAGCAAGTGAGAAATCTTAATCATCGGTCATAAGCAGTGAAAACACTCATTGAGTCAGATTCCTTCTTTCCCTGACTTCTATTTTAATTTCGCTGTGCATATTTTGTGCATATCAAATATTTTGGTTAATGCTTCCATTATGAGATGATGGGCCTCATCAAAGAAACAAAAATTTCCCCCCCTTCAAGCAGTTGTCCAGGGATACCTGAATAATAGATGCTAGAAAGTCTGAGTATTACAAGGCTTAACAAAATTCTGGATTCAGCCTTGTTATCCTCTTGAGGTGTAAGTATGAGTGAAACAGATTGCAAGTTACTGTGCTTGAAAATGACTGGTGATGAAAACTACATGTGAAAATTAAGAGGAATGGGAAAAATAAATTTAGCCATTCAAATGCTACAGTAGCAATTTCTATTTTATGTAATGCCCTTAATGGGATAATTGAGACAGATACTGACATAATACATTTTATATTGGAAATCCTGAGAAGAAATAATATTCCTCACACTATGAAGATTCATTGTACAGAAAAATAGCATGGTGTTTTGGGACTTGTGCCTTTTCCAATGCCACTTTATAGAGTGTAGTCACAAACATTCTCTGTCTCACTTCACCCTGAACCAATAGGTAGAAAATGCATTTTTGAGAATAAGTGGGAAAGTTTATCCAGCCATCTTCAACTAAATGAATTCTTTCAAAGGGTTCTTCATATTAAGGCTTCCTCTCCTGAACCTCGATTATCCAGAGAACTTTTTAAGTTTAAGAACTAGACTAAGGAGTCTTTCCAGCTGAGTTCTTTCCTAAAAGGTGCTGTGCATCTCCTTTCCATTTGCACTTGCCAAAGCGGGTTTTATTCTCCTGGCATTTCTGATATTTTGTGTTTTTATAACTCCACTGAAAAATTCTATTTACTACACTGAAACTATTCTGGATGCTTTGAATTTACCTTGCTAACTAGAGTTCTGCATATTTCTTACTCATTTACTTGTTTCTCTGGGGCTCAAGGCTGATAACGATGTCTGTGAGTGACACAGCAGAGCCACATTGTTCACAGCAGAGCCACAGTCACAGAGGATTCCCAAAGGATTGACTGGCACGCTACAATTTATGTTTCCTAGAGGAAGTCCCTCTTACTGCAATTGCTGAATCAACAGATACTGATGTCTGGTCATCAGCCACACATACTTTTTGTAGACAGGAACTTCATCTCCAGCCCAGCATAGGACAGTGACTTTTTTTTTTTTAATTCTAAATATATCTTATCTATAAAACAAAATTAATTTGAGATATAGCTGACCAAATCCAACACACACCTTGGTTTAATCTCTGTGGTGATCTTATAGTCACTGTGTTTAACTGATGATTCTTGTTTCCACAGCCACACCTTTTATCTATCCGTAGGGGTGGTAGCATGGGTGTTGCAGGTTTCTTCCCTGGCATTATCTGTATTCATGTATAATTATTACCTTATCTTGTAGCTTGCTGGTTATATGACATGTTTTGGGGTCTGACCGCTGCTTAGTTCTCAGCAGTAGAAATCAGCATGCTACCTATGCCCTTGACTCCCCCTCCAACCCTCCCCCCCAAAAAATTAAAAAAAAAAAAAAAGGTCATATCTTTACTTGGTTGCAGTAAATAGAGACAAGGGGAGAAAAAAAAAAATCCATGTAGAAGGATTTATCAGAGGCCAGTCAGGGAAGTACCACAGCACACTGAAAGACAGGCACTTCTGCCTTACAGCTCCCACTGAGATCTGAAATCAGTCAGCGCTGACAGAAATTGATATTGAGGGAAGCAACAGTTCTCCTCCCTGAGAGGCTGAATGGCATAGCCTCCCCTTCCCTGAGCTCAGCAGCAACTGACAGCAACTACCTCTTGCAATAACAAGCTGTTTCTCTGAGTTCCAAACTTGGAAAGACCCGTTAGCCTCTGCCTCACACTAAAGCTGGGAGTCTGACAAGAGAGAGCCACACCACCACATGACCTGTCTGTGGAGTAGGGGAACAGGGACAGGAGCAGGCAGGCATGGTGAGAGAGCCTGCAGCAGTTTGTAGGACAT
The DNA here is from genome assembly GCF_000700745.2 of Antrostomus carolinensis. NCBI lineage: Eukaryota > Metazoa > Chordata > Aves > Caprimulgiformes > Caprimulgidae > Antrostomus > Antrostomus carolinensis. The sequence goes on along the minus strand of NW_010297657.1, from coordinate 90,499 downwards.
ACTCAGGAGCAGAGAGAGTCACACAATACATGGCTGCAGGTACCAGCAAAATCAGGAAGCAGGTGAAGGAAGCATTAGGTAGCAGAGAATATTTCTAAGAATTACTTTGATAGAGAGGAAAAACTTATTTGGAAAATATCTGGATCACACCAGTTTCCTATAACAGAAAAGCTTTCTAGAAATTTCATCAACCACACTATTCTGAAAGAGTATTGCTGATCTTTTAGGAGATCAGAGGTCACTAACATTTGACTCCCCTTTAATGGCTGTCATAGTCCCTCATCAACATTTCATTCACTCTACCTGTTCATAATCAGATAATCTTTATTAGAAATGACAAAGTGAAAGTAGAAAGGTAACACCCAAAAGGGACCTTCAGGTGCTCTGAAGGACCATTGGATTTCTGCATGTAACAATCATCATATTGTTTCAACTTTTTCTCAAAAAGTTATATGTTGCTTTACAGTTTAAAAAAAAGATCAGAAGAATTAAAATATATGATTACAGCATTGCAGAATGTCAAAACAGTATTTTCAGATTTGCATAAGAGATTTGCATGCTGAGTGTAATCACCAGCAATTCCTTTTTGTACAAGTGGGTGTTCATATTTCCTACATACCTCTCAAACTCCAGTTCAAATATTTAAAGTGCTACTTTATTCTGAATTTGAAACACTTGGATAAAGCATATCTATAAATAACATTTGCCTCCCAAGTCATTCAACACTCTTAGTTGAGCTCCAAATGTAACTAGTCTGTTCCTCTGTGTTAGCTTTCCTTAAAAATAACCAGTTTGTTGGCATGATAGAGAAAAATCAAGAGAGGGGGGAAAAAAAAAGCCCCCAAAGCCAGGCAGATTATACAAAATTATACCAATTTAGCATTTCATTATGGAACATGCTGTTGAGTAGGCCCCAGAGTGTTAATAGTCTCTGAAGTTTTCTTTTCTCCCTGTCTGGCTTTAAAAGATTTAATGATCCCAGAACAACATGTTTTTAAATGATCTTTCTCTTCCAGATAAATATCTTCAAGAAAATATGTTGTCAAGGCAAAATATTGTGATTTGTTTTCCCTAAAATTCAGTAGTACATGTTGAAATATGTAATATAGTAATTGCCTAAAGGATTACAACCCCTAGAATATCTACAAAAGTAGTTAGCTGAGCTTGCTGATCACCACACAGCCCTTTTATTTTAGAATTTCCCTATGTTCCTCATGCGCCCAACAAACACAGCTGTCCTCTTCTGGCACTTCCCTGTTGTCACAGATCTAGAATTCCACCTTTTTCTTTTTCTCTTTCTTTTTCTTCTGCTTTTTTCAATAGGCTTCAATCCTCTCTAGGGATCCTAACTTTGGAACATAACTGCAATACAACATGAAACTTATAAATCATATTTTCAGATCAGGTAAGATAGAGAAGTTGCCTTTGTGTTAATAAAGCACTAGTCAGGGAATGGCTTAATGCTTAGCTCTGCTAAAGATGTACTTTGTATTTTAGGCAGAACCTTTTTTCCTCAGTCCCACTTCCCTATAGATAAAATAAATACTTCTTGGCATTGAAATCACATAAACTGATTGCAAATGGCTCCTATCTAAGAAATGAGACACAACTGTAATTATTTAGCTACCAAAGTGAAATATGTCTGGACTGGCTAGGACACTGTTCTGCAATACCTTTATTTCAATAAATACATAAATGCGTCTGGAGGCTTGTGAGTGGCTACAGTCAGCTATATACTTAAATGTCTCTGCAAGAAAACTACCATTTCCTCTTTTCTTTGTTTAAATATCTACAAGATGAACCTGAAACTTAGTGGTTCCATATTCTTAATTAGGAATGAGAAACCTATCTGGAATCAGAAACATTTCCATGTTAAGCTCATATACATAGTGGTCCACACAGGCTAGGCTGATTTTCTGTAGCTGAGCGAAGGAAGAGGGAGGAACTGCCTCATCTCACAGCTAATCATCACAAGTGGTTTGTTGCAGTAAGTTAAATGAAATCTTCAGTGTTGTTCTCGCTGCTGGTCCTTCTCCCATTCCCTGTTCCAAAGCCTTCTCTGCCTTCCCTAGAGCTGCCTTGTGTGCCTTCTCTTTGGTCTTCCATCTGAACATGAAAACTCTCAGCAAGCATCAACAGCAGACACAAAGAACTGAGGCAGACTTCAAGGAACAGGAACAGCATTTGAACTATTGCTGACCCTTTATTCTTGCCTCTCCTGGAGAAGCGCTTTTGGTTCTGAGGAAAAAAAAAAAAAAAAGTTTCTGGATTACTGGCTATTTAGCTGTAGAGCTACTGTACAAAAATCACAAAATCACAAATCCTCTCTCAACCAATTGAAATAGATTTGACAAATTCCATATGCAAGTATGTATTATGCCTGTTCAATGCAGGCAAATGCTTATTGCATATTTTAACATTAACATTTATTGCATATTAAAGAACACAATATTGAGAGAGAAAACTCAGTGTATAAAAAAGCTTTAATGATCAGGTTGTTGAAGCTATGCTGTGTCAGCTGCCAGTAGACAGAGGAGACATAGGACAACCACAGAACACCTTGATTTGACAGAATTCACAGGAAGAGACACAGTGAGGTGGGTAGTTTTGAATCCCAGTTTTTCTAATCTTTGATCTCTCTGTCTGATTCCATCTTCTTTCTACATAGAGTTCAACTCATATCTATTGATTCCTCTTCTTTTAGATGCATTGGGTCTGATCCAAAATTTAAAGAAATCTAAGGAAATGCTGTATTTGATCCTATGGAATAAAACATATTTTGATATGAATAGCATAGGGAAATATATATATATATATATATATAAAATAGAACTGCTTTTTCTTCCATATAGCTATCTGACCAGATAAGTGCTGGGGATACAATAAGCCTGAACAAACCCTCTGCAGTCTCCAGTACCACTTTGGAACCTCTGTATCAGTTGTGAAAGAGAACTATTTCCTCCTTTTACTACTTTAGGTGCTTCATGCTCCATTTTCTTCTCTTTTTGTCTCCTACCTCTTCAGCCTCACTCAGTTCCTTTATTAAAAATTTGAAAGCAGTGTTCATAAATATATCTGTCATTAGAGTAATAAACCTAGTGACAAATATGAGTGGTTGAACAGATTAGTTTTTAGTTATGCTGGTAACTTTCTGACTTTTCTCAGAGAAAAGTAAGACAGCTGATGTCTTTAATGTTCTGTTTTAATTTCATACTTGTTATGATATTTTATAATTATCTTAAGAGCTAGTAAATTGCTCTTACAATAGAACTATATTACAAAGATAATTATATGGCATAGAAGAGGATATATTTATGCTCAACAAAATAAGTAACATATCAATGCTTTATGAATAGCTTACAAAATATCAAGAAAGTATATTTAGATAATTATGTGCAATAACATCTTTACACATAAGCTTTTCATACTCTCTTAATTACAGTTTCTTAGAAATACTTTCTTATTTCTTGGGCTGAAATAAGACAGAAAATAAAAATAATGAGAAAAATTCAATCTTCACTAGAAGGATAAAAATGCCACTATGGTGTGGTAGTTAAATGCATATTTTCATGTGTTAGGTTTAGTCAGACAGTATATAATGACTGGTATCACTAAGAAAAAAGTCATGGTTTATGAAGTAATTGCTGATACCCTTCTACAAGACATTTACGTTAGTTATACAAAGCATTCTTACTAAAAAACCCACACATCTTACGTATAAAATCAAGAAAAACTACTTGAGGACTGTAAAATGGTCAGCTGTGAAACACTCAAAGGGTTTCATCTCTTTTGCTCACAAACAAATAACTTAAAAAATGATAAGGAGATAATTTGATCATTATGAATAAGTAGCTGGGTGGTGAGAAAAGACTAGATATCAAAAGTTATAAAGATCAAATCTGCATACTGTAAATGATCTTTATAAAAGCTCATATCGTTGAACTCAATAGAGAACATTGGATAGCTAGATGAAATTCTGTGTATAGAGTCATACAATAGGTGAATGTAACTGATCTAACATGCCACAAAATTATAACTATTTGAGTTTCTTTTCATAACATGTTAAAGTATGGAAATAAGCCTTCTTTTTTCAGGAGATTTAAGAAAGTAGTTGCTCTCCATTCAGTTCCACGGAGAAATCATGCAAGATGCCACATCAGTTCTATCTCAACTGGAGATAAGTTATTGCAAGGCATAAATAAAATGGTCATGTGAGAAATCAGCTTATATTACTCTCTGAAATAGGATAAATGTCTTCATTTTACATTGCCAGATCCAGACATTTTAGAACTTTAGAAGATTTCACCAAAAATCACAATCAAAGCAAGCAGCAAGATGGGCTAAAAGCTGGAACTGAGGTGTCAGAATTTCTCATTGGCTCAATCTTTAGAAGACAATTCTAAACATCTTCATGTGTGTCTGCATTGCAATAATTTTGATTGATAGTGACACCAGTGAATGTGGTGTGGCACATTGTCTTTCAGAAAAGAATACTCCTGTACTACTTAGCCATGGTCCTGGGTAGCAACAGAAATGGAAAGTCACTGTCTTCGGTGAGTACAAATGACATAAGGAAAAATGTGCTGTATGCCACTTTAGACATATATCCATAACCAGTAGATAATCTCTTTTTCTCAGCATTTCTAAAGCTTCATGGCTACTTTTCCTCTAAGCTTTGCTTTAATATATAATTGAATGCAAAAAAAAATTCTTAAAAATTTGTCTAATAGAAGCAAACTAACAACTTTTCTAGAATTTGAATCAAAGGAGGACAGGTGTAGCACTGAGAAACACTTTAATGTTAGCAATTTTTCATCTCACATTTCTGTGCTCCTGCACTGCCTGTATCTGTCATAACCATTTATTCTGGAAGTACAAAAGCCCAGATAATAATCATTCTGCCCAAATCTTAAAGAAAAGGTGGGCATATTTCCTCAATTAACAGAAATTAGCTTTTTTCCCACTACCCTGAAGTCAGCAGCTGACTGTCAGGAGTGTTATTTTCTTTGTCTGTGCCGCAGCCCCAGAAAACTCAGCTTCTGTGACTGCCAAGGTAGCATCAGTACCACTTGGGGAGTAGAAGGAATGTTGTTCCATTTGAGAAGCAGCAGTTGGACCCCCATCTCTTGCAGCCTCTCAGGCGTAGAATGAAAGCAAGCCTTGTTCTGCAGAGTCCTTCCCACCCAGGACTCAGGGACCCAACTCCCATCCTGACACTTCGGTTCCTCCACTGTGAACAGGCTCTGGACAGCCTCTCTCCCCTCTCTCCTTCTCCCTGGCTTTGGAAAACTGTTTTGTCTATATTGCTGAGAAGCTTAAGACAGTCCTTGTTTTATACCCTATGCAACCCAAGGACATTTTTCTATTGAAGTCATAAACCTAAATGGTGTCTGGTTCAGCCTGAACATTTTAGCTTCTGAAAATAGTTTCTGTTGGACTGTCCATGGTACAAATTTGCAGAATGTTTCCTCAGTTCGTTTGAGCCAGTTCCATCTAATAGAAGTGCTACACAATGTTAGCTGCAAAACCAAGCTCTACTCTTCTGCTAATAATACACAAAAAAATCCCAAACAAACAAACTAAAAAAACCAAGCCAACCATAAGAGGGAAAACAGGTAAGCAGTCTGTATTGTATTTATACCAGCTCTAAGTGCAACTCTGGGCAAGGTACTATTATAACTAAAAATAATTCCCTGCTTTGTTTTACGTTGCTTTTATGCTTGAGTCCTGACCTTGACATTAAACATAGCTTGTTGGGAACCTGGGGATTTTTTTTTTTGTTATTATTATTTTTTTTATTAATCCAGTCAGTCACACCAAAGTTTTCAATTTATAACTTCTGCTACTAACTTTTATTCTTTACAAAGGTTATTTTTATTTTTGGTTCTGTATAGTAAGTGCGATTATTTCATATGACTAGTATTAGGATTTTAAAATGTCTTAAATTATAGTTTTCTGGATCCATAACCAGTGATAGAAAATTAGTATAAAATGCTACAGTCTTTAACAGCAGTCTCCCTTACAGGCCTCTGTCTCTCGACATTAAAATATTTAGCAGATTTTGAATATTTCTTGCAGCTTAGGGAAAATTCAGATTTTTGAGTGTAGAAATTAAAAATTTAGTCAGAGAGGAGACACAGAAAATTACCAAAAGGTACCATAGGTCATTCTAAGTAGCAACAATAAATGACATGCAACATTAGAAATTAGAACAATTTCATAACATCAATGCCCTTTTTTATGAGTAAATTACTTCTCTGTGGATTTGTGTACTGACCAGGAAAAAGATACGACAAAAATGATCTTTTTATGTCCTTTTAAAATGATAAAAATGAGATAATCTCCAGGTGGTCTTTTTTTCATAAATCACTTTTAAGCTTAGTAGCTACCCTGTGTTGTCTTCTGACATCTTGACAATAAAAAAGTGCTTATAATGCTCCTGCGGGGTTTGTTCTAAAGCCTTTCCCCACTGTTAAGCAGTAAATCAGTGACTGACAGGATTCCTAACCTGCCACCTCCTGCCAGGTTGACATTAAATTTACACTATACACTGTAATCCCCTTCCAGCTACCTAATAAGGACGAGAGAAAAGTCACTTCTAGGTATCCCAATTCCAAAGTCTTGGATAGTTTCTTCACAAAACTATACTAGTGGAGTGTTGGGAAGCACTTCATCTCAAAGTGTTGTGAAAGTCTGTTAAAATTACTGTGCCTTGATCAAGGACAGAAAAGGGTTTAAAATTATAAACATATAAATTACTGTACAACATAATATTCACTTTTGCATACCTGTAGAGGAATACATCTCTACTTCTGTACTTCTGTGTCTATGCATCTGTTCACCTAACAATATAGAAAACTATGAGGACTGCATTGTGTCAGGACCAATGTGGCTCACTACACCTGCCTGCTGGGAGGGTTACCCCTAACTTTGTGGGAGTGATTGTATTCTGAGCATGTTCTTCCCTCCAGCCAGTTGGCCTCTGAAACTACTGAGGCACAAATAAAAAGCTGTGATAAGATACTGACCCCTCTTGTTATGCTGCTAAGCTTCTCATTATCCTCTGGAAATCACTGGTAAGCACATCATTCACTGTAGTGTCATGTCCACAGCTGGGAGGGGAAGAGAAGGGAGGGAAGGGTTCAGTACATACAGTAATGGCATGGTCATGCCACAGGAGGGGTGTAGGAAGGGCTTCCAGCAGGATTTCCTGTACAGATGATTGCCTGTTTTGTAGTATCACAGGATCACAAAATTGTTGAGATGGTAAGGGACCTTTGGAGATTGTCTAGTCCCCCTTCTCACAGCAGAATCAACCACAGCAGTTTACCCAGGACTCTGTCCATTTTCTTTACTTTCCACCCAATCACGTATTTATGCACATGGCTAAGATCCCACTGAGCCTCCTCTTCTCTAGGCCAAACAGTCCAAGATCTCACAGCCTCTCCTTGTATGTTTCCTCAAAACCATCCTTGTGGTCTTTTGCTGGACTCGTTCCAATATGCCTGTGTCTCTTGTACTGTGAAGCCGAGAACTGGACCCAGCACTCCAGCTGTGTCTCACCAGCGTCATGTTAGTGGGGAAGGGTCACCTCTCTTGACCTGCTTCTTCTCATGCATCCCAGGATGTCCTTCTTATGCATCCCAAGATGTCCTTCTCATGTATCCCATGAGTACTTCTCATGCATCCCAGGATGCTGATCTCATGACTCCCAGGATGCCATTGGCCTGCTTGGTTTCAATGATACATTGTTACAGCTCATGTTCAACTTGACGACCACCTGAAGCCCAGGTCTTTTTTTGCAAAGTTGTTTTGTAGCCAGTCAGCCCAGAGCATGTAGTGCTGCGTGGGGTTGTTCCTCTCCAGTGAGAGGACTTTGCACTTCCCCTTGTTGAACTTCATTAGATTCTTGTCAACGCTTAGCATAAAATTGAACTTAGTTCATGGGTCTGTGGAAAATTATGGGTCTAGACTATGTAACCCTTGCAGTTTTTGTGGGAAAACTGAAAGAATATTTTAAAAAGTGAAGCAGACTTTCCTCTGTGCCTTTCTGTGTTATGTTACAGAATCTTCTTTGAACTAGACAGCAGTTCCACCAATGATTAGCTTTTGTCAGGCCAGCACAGACAATTTTTTAACACATTTTAAGAACAGAGTTGCAAACAGAAATACTTTTTATTACTTTTGCTTAATAACACTGAATATAGATTCTCACACCTCAACAGACTCCAGCTGGCTCTACCAAAGCTCCAGTTTGATAAATTTGTCCTCAGCCAAGTATCAAAGGTCAAAAGTCTAGATCCTCATTAATAACTCATATAACAATTTTATGGTGTTATAAAAAAGAAGAGAAGAAGAAAGAGGTGAATATCTACTGTTTTAACTGCTATACAAATTCAGGAACTAATTTAAGAAAATTCATTACTTCAATTGCAAACTAAACACTCTAAGAAATAAAGTATTTTCTGTATGAGCTGTATCCACTTTAGAATCAGCTCTTCCAAGTGCCAGTCAACACGACATAAAGGCTTGGACTTAAATCTAATGATTTTAATTTATTTCAACAGAATCCAGCAGCAGTAATTTTAAAGTGAGAACTGGGCTTTGACTCTTGTTTTTTTCATGCCATGCTCAGCAGACTAATTTACAAGGACTATTTTACAAGTGGAAAGAACCTTATACTTCTCAGCCATGTCCAAGCTAGAGATTTCCTGGGATGAAGATGAAAGAACCTTAGATATGTTGTGTTTTCAAGTAATTCTGTCCAAAGTCTGTCTAATCCATTTGTTTCCCACTAGAAAAAGAAAAGAGGAAAAAAACTGATTTCACATCCAAGCTAATTTAAAAAATGATGCTGAATAGCTATACTAGTTAATTACACGGGGTATGGATCCAGCTTGAATTCCTAACCTTTCAAGGTTACTTGATTTACTTTTTTCCTTCTGTAAATGTTTCCAATTCTGATAGACATCTTCAATAAATTATAACATTGATCTATACTTTGCATTTGAACATTGAAACTGTGAATGTACAATATGTTATGTGTGCATACATGCATGAAGTTATTGCATGCAATCTCACTTCAGAATTCAGCCAGCTCCTAAATAAGATTTTTCTTGACTTCAGTCAAGCTTAAGAAGAGTACACATATGTTTTATACATACATACGTGTGTGTGTGTGTGTGTGTATACACACATAAACACTCATATCTAGCTATACCTATTCATACATATATACATACACACATACGCACACACTCTATATGTAGTCTATATATATTGTTTATACACATTTTCTGTATTTACAGATAAAAAGAGAGAGAGAAGACAAGAAGGAGAGAGACAGAGAACTGGACGAGTAAGAGAACAGGGAGAAACCTTCATGGATCCCAAGTTTACCAATCTTCTAAGCCTTTACAGGATAACTTTGGTTTAGATGAGCAATATGTTGAACTATTTATTTTCCCACCAGGACAGCAGCAGGCTTTTGATGGATGTTTAAATTCTATTCTTCAGCCGCAGCAGCATCTGTGACACAAGATCTCTGAAGGAAGCAACTTTTGGAATTCACTCATACTTTGTCTGTTCTTGCAATCTGATACTATATTGCATTTTATCTTCAGCTGCAGTTCCCTCATGATTTTCTTCATTTTTTCCTTCATCTTCCAGCTTTTCTTCCTCCTTTGTCCTTCTGCAATCTCCTTTCCCCTATAAACATAGAAACCACTTTTTTTTTTTTTTGGTCCTTTTTTTTCCACTAAGTTCTGTACTCAAGAGCTTCAAAGGGAACTAAGCACAGCTATCAATTATGTTCATTTCCCCATTTGAAAGCAGAGGGCAGAGAAAACATGAGTGAAAGTCTCCCTTGAGAGAACTATGAACCTGGCTCATGAGACTAATGAGAAAGTATGAACATGGCCAGGAGTAGAGTCATATCACTGAGTTAAAAACAGGATTTTACAAGTTTAGAAAGTAGAGTATAGTATAATCTCACTAGTATTTCTGGTGATTTTTTTTTTTCTTTTATCCTACTAAGAAGATTTTTTTTTCTGTAAAAATGTAATCACAAAAAAGCAAGACAAAATGTTTCCTGATCTTTTTTCCCACGTAATCTAATAATTTGTCAACTCCAGGGTTTTTCTGGGAGCTCTATCCTTCCTTTTTCATTTTTTTTTCAAAGAACTGTACCTCAGAGGGTCATAACCTTCCATATCTATACTTTTTTTTTTTTTTTCCTTGTGGAGTTCATGTCTACACGATCCTGATAGTAGTTTAACATAATTTTATGTAGTTCTAGTGGGGTTTGTTCTCTAGAATTCAAATCTTAGGCAACAGCTTGCTGTGATCCTAATGAATATCTCTGTCTGTCACTCTGCAAAAATTGCTAAAATGGCACTTCAAAAACTAATGCTTCAACTTTTAGAAAATATGCAAATAAAGATCATAAATGTAATATGCTATAATTTTAATTAAATCAGCTGCTCATCACTTACATTTATGGAATTAAATACATATTAAAAATGTGCACTGGCTCTCTAGGCTACTGTATGATATTTCTTCTGCTGCACTCAGTCACACTCAGTCTCAGCTCTATGAGGTGCATTGGAACTTAATGAAATAAAGTGTCAGTTTTCTGCATCCTAGGTGTATAAACTTAACAGTAAAGTTTCTTTGTTTATGTATATGTCTGGACATTATATAAATAAAGTGAAAAGGAAAATAGGAGGTTAAGATAAATATCCTCTTTACTATTTATGATAAGGCAATAACACTATATGCATATCATTTTATTCAGTAGTATCTATCAGGAATGGAATTAGTCATGATACAGATTAAAGAATAAAACAAAATAGAGCCTTAAAAATATTAAATGTGCTCAAAATATCAACAGCAATGTAATATCTTCACTAGGTAGTCTGATATTACAAAGTACTACCTATGCAAACATGAAACAAATAACTATCTACCTTTATAAAAATTAAAAGATTACATCAAAAAAAGCAAATATATGACAGTCAACGTTTACAAACTGGGAACACTAGACTGAAAATTTCTTTTTTTTTTTTTTTTTTTGTGGGATTTTTGTCTCCTTCTGACCTGTCACTCCTTAGTTATCTGGTAGGAGTGCTCCTGAATTACTGTAAATAGCTTGCCATTCCCAGTAGAGACAGGTGCAAAATTTAGTATAAAATGCAGGTTTGTCCTTACCCTACAAGAACTGAGTAACATATGTGGCTGTACTTACTGAACAATAATAATCTTTTCTCCTATTAAAGCACCACAAAAGTGGTATTCACAGTGAATTTTCAAAGTAACAAAGAAAAGGTATATTTTCTTCATTTGAGATTTAGAGATTATTAAACACCAAGTGTTTTAGTTACAAAAATATCTCATATTGTTACTATTATTAAATATTCCCAGCATTTAGTAGACCTAGTCATAGTCTAAGATGTCTTTGTGCTAAGTACTCTGCAAACACACATTGAAAACAATCTTTGCTCAAAAATATTATTTTTTATGGCAGAGTGAGCCAAACTTAGGAAGAAAAAAAAAAAAAAATGTGGTTGAATATCCAGACCAAGGGCCTTAGTGTGCCAGAAGCCAAATACTTGACAAGCTGCTTACAAGCATCACAGAAAAGAGGATATTTGGTGGGGTTTTCTAATGAGAAAAAAACCTCATTTTCAGGTGAGACATATAGCTAGTGAAGGGATGTGTAAGTATGAATGACATAAGCAAAGTTGCAGCCTGAGAAAATTAACCTGAATTACTATTTTGAGGTGAACTCTATGTGGGGACACTTTGCCTTTGGTAGAATAAAAAGGAAAGAAATTACAATGATAGAGAAAGGGAAAAGGAGGCAATATTTATTTCAACTAATTTTAGACATCTGCAGCATGAGTATTTACATATGGGCTAGTCCTTCAGGAGATATAGAAGCTTTTGAGGTAAAAAAAAAAAATAAAAAATAAGAAAAAACGTGTTTGATGAATGTCTATGTTGTCAAAAATTCCACTCTGTAAGTAACTATTTTTCTACACTGACTAACAAGTTATCCAAAAAAAGAACACAGATGCAGATGTCTATACTGCATATAGGTTCTTGAAATCAGACAAATACAAGCCAAGAGAATTGTATTATTGGGAGTAGGGATGAATGCAAAAGCTGTACGTTAAAAATATTGTACAAAAGGAAGACACACTATTTAAATATAACATATGTCTGAGGATCTAGAGAGGATATCTGAGTCAGATGTGTTGAATGACAGACATTGGCACTTCCCCCTTCAAGGACATTTAGGAAGGAAGAGCAAAAGCTCTTTCAACCTTCCCTAAAATATTTATTTAGCTGTGATGATGAGGTGACTAGATAGTCATAAGGAAATATTGGAGAAGCAGTTCAAAATCTTGCTTTAGACAGAAAGAGATTGCTCTACTGTGAAGTGGTAGTGAATTGTGGTTGAATTAGTATGGATAAGATTACACACGCTTAGAAGAGGGAGAAGAAAGGACCACAGGCAGAGGTACATGGAACATCTACAGAGAGGAAAAGGGATGAAGAGGAGTCTCTACAGGACACAGCAACAAAGACTTAGAAGAAGATGGAGTCACCACAGAAAAAGAGGACATTGTTTTAAGAAAAAAATGCAGGGCAATGTTGAACATGGATGACTTCTGACAGCAACTAGAGCAGGGAATGAGATTGGAACATTGGTTCTGGTATTTGCCATTGGAAATTAAAAAGGTAATAGGGTTTTTATAGACTGCAGCGCACAGCAGACACACCTGAACAGGTTTTTGATGGAAATGAGAAATTAAATTAGCTTTGCACTAAAAAAAAACCTAAGGGAAATGGAAAAGAAGACTGAAGCAAATGCAAAGGTGTCTTTGAGTATTTTTGTTTCTGTTTTGTTTTTTGTTTTCTTAAGACGGGAAAAATATAGAGTATGTTTGTAATGTGAGACAAAAAACAGAGGTCAAAGAGGTTGTAAGTGTCACAATATGAGGTAAGGAAATGGGATGACACTTTCTAGACTACTTTGTGGATTTAGAGGAGAACAGAATAAAAAGCTTCCTCATGCTCAAATTGGAGAAACATGAGAGAATGAGAAGGGAAAAAAAAAAAAGATCAAAGAAAGAGAAGAGACACACATTTTATCTCCTTTCTCTCAAAAGAAATTGGCAAGGTCCTCTGAGGAGAGAAAAATGGGGGCAGAAGGAGGTTGTGACGAACGAGTTGAAGAAAATAGAAGCTGTGATTTTAGATATGGAAATCAATTAATTTGGAGAAGTTGATTTATTTTAGCAAGAAAAATGTTAGTACTGACTGAATAGAATATAACAAATTTTTAAGGAAGTAAGCCTCCTCCAAGAATTTTCTCCAGCAACTTTAATTTTGAGAGTATCAGTGGAGGAACTGGATGCTGATGGTTTTGCAGGAAGCTGGGTTACCAGAATTTTGAGTCCATCTGGCTGCAAACTCTTCACAAGTGAATATACCAAAACCCTCTAATGAGTTGTGAATATCCAAAGGAAGGTTGTAGGGCTGGGATTTTTGTTTGGTTGGTTGGTTTTTTCCTTCGGTTATCTTGGAAGTCAGTTGGTCCTTTCTCATGAAGCATTTTCTCTGTTTGCTAAGTTTTTAATAACCCTTTTTTTTTTTCTTTCACTTTACACTTCAGAGCCTCCTTGAGTTGAGCATAGACCTCTTCTCCAGGAGTGAATTACCTCCCTCCCCATTGGATTCAGCTTCACCTGAACCAGAGTGAGGTAGTCAGAGCAGTAGCCCTTTTTGCCCAGTCACAAGCTTTTAAAAAAACCCCAATATGCTACACAGATTCTGTGAGCAAACAAATCAGATGGTTATGCCATACATTACACTGAAGAGTGGGAAAGGCAGGCAAAGAGCTGGTACGGATGGAAGTGACAGATGGAACAACTTTGCTGAGGCAAGAGAGCCTGGGAGGAGAACAATTAATAAACTCTTGCAACAAACAAGAAGAAATCACTCAACTGAAAGTCACTAAAAAGTGACAGAGCTACAGAGCACTGCAATAGCTCCTGGCAGTGAAAACCAGATGATAGTCACACAAGTGGATATTAGCAACAAAAGAATTACAGATATCCCAAATGAACACCAAATTGATGTCCTTTTCTGCATATGAAGTCCAAAACCAAACTTGCAAGCAGAGTAGAAGTCAGAGAAGAGAACCATGGAATTACAAATAGGACTAACAAGAAATTTGAATTATCATTATTAATGAGTGAAGGGAACAGCATTAGGAATTAGGTGTAAAGGAAAGGGGACAAAGAATTGAGAACACTTCATGGGTTCCACGGTAAAAAATGAATAACAAAGGGTAAAATATAGGTGGATGTAAAGGAGGAGAAAGAGAGTAAGGGGAGAGAATGGAGGAGTTGAAAACTTCAGTTTGGGGCCTCCCAGTCTGTGAGAGACAGAGGGGTCCAGCAGAGGCTGCCAAATTTCACAGATCACCTCTAAGGGTGGCCTGAGGAGCCTGTGCTTCATCAGTCTGCTGAACAGATAGACTAAGGGCAGTCTTACAGCAGCCTGCAACAACTTGAAAGCCAGTTGAGAAGATGACAGAGCCAGAGTCTTTGTGGTAGTGACAGAAGACATAACAAGGCCACAAACTGTGGCTGGGGACATTCAGATTACAGAGGAGGAAAACTTCTCCAGAAAGGTAGTGCAGCACCGGGACATGTTACTCAGCAAGGCATAAGTGTGAACTTTCTGTCCTTGGATTTTTCCAGGACTTGGCAAAAAAACCCCACCTGACCCAGTGGTGGCATAGTCCCACTTCAAGTGGGAAGTCTGGGCTGGACGACCTCTAGAGACACCTTCCACCTAAGACTTCTATCATTCAATATTTCCATGAATGGAAGAAATTAAGTCCCCTGTACTTTAGTCTGACGAGAAAGGAATGCAAGAGATGGAAGGCAGAGGTATCATCAGGATTCTGCAAGAGCTAGTTGTAGAAAAAGAAGTGTGAAGATGTCTGCAATCACTCTAAAAATTGTTCCAGAAATAACAAAAGAAACTGAAAAGCAGAGGGGTATAAAACAGGTTGCACTACTATGTAAGGGGTAGAGGTCGTGAAGTGTGTGGAAAGTATGGGATGCATAAACAGTTGAGGTAGATGTCACTGGTTATGCATGGCAGAAGAGAGGGAAGTATCCATTTTTTTTTTTCATTTCTTGGCCCTTTGATTCTTAAACTTGGCCATTATTGCTTTTTTATTTCCTTTTTCCTTTATGTTTGTGCAGCTAACTTGATCTTCCATTTCGTCACTGGGACTTCTTGATGTTAACATAATAACCGTAATTTGCATTTAGTGTAATAATAATAATAGCCAGTAATTTCCTTTTCTAAATAATTAATAACACCTTGTTTCTTAGCTTTTAATATTTAAGACAAGTACATATAGCATATAACATTTCTTTTTCTTCAAGGAAGAAACTCCTTGATAGGGGAATAGACGGCAATATAAGAAAGTCCCTGAGGAATAAAGGCTGAAAAGAAGAAATAATACCAATCGAATAACTACTGCACAATGAGGAAAAAAGTACTTTTTCTTAAAAAAACAATATTTTTAGGGGACTAGTTTTTCACCATCTGCTTATATCAGGGGATATGAATAAAGTGAAGTCCATATAAATGCTGATTTGGGGAAAGACCACAGAATCATGCATGGATAAATAACCCAAAAGTGAGACAGATTGCTTTGGTGTTTAGGATTCCAGTTTCCCTGGAAGTGTAATGCACAGGAATCAGTTTCTAAGTTTCTGTTTTGCACCTGTCCCACCATGTGCTGATTCTGCAAAACCTCAATCACAAATGTTTGTCCTGACTTTATAGGTAGCTTGTTAATGTCAGTAACTGTTTGAGTTGCAATAATTTATCTGAATAGGAGTTTGCAAGATCAATTCCAAATTGCAGGGAGCAGTGTCCCAAAACAGCCTCCGCCTTCTCTGGAAAATATAATAAGGTTTAGGTTAGGTTTAGATGTTAGAACCAATAGGACTATATCTACACTAGCAAACTAAACAGAGCCTAGGGCTTTTTTTGACACTGAAGCCAACTGGCACATCCTTACTATTAAGCTCTCTTGCCATCAAAAACAAGCTAACAACATTCAAACTGCCTATTGGGAATGTTTCCCACTCTGTGCTAATTTCCAATGAATTCCTGAGAATTATTTTCTAGCACACTAGTTGGATCAGGGTGATATTGTGCCAGAGAGTATACTAGCATTTTAACAATATGGATGATCATTTTCTCAGTGTCTGTGCCTGTGCTCTGACGTTATAAAAGACTTATAGGCATTTAATAACAGGGCACAAGTGGATTTTAGGTTATCTAACTTCAAACTCATTTCACAAATGTTTTTGTCTTCCCCTCATCCTCTTCTTCCTAAACATCCCTGTAACTGGTACCATCTAAAGTTATCATATGTCCATGTTTGACATTAAAGTTGTTGACTCGCTGAAATTACACACTGTAAGCATGTAAAATACTGCCCATCTCTTCTGCCTCCATCCCACTGCAATCCAGAAATGAGAGATTTCTCTAAGAAAGTCATCTTCATGGACATTAGCAAGATAGAGGTTTCTAAAAATCCACATTTTTCTAAAAGATCACCAAAGGAGGTGGTTGTGCTACAAACCCTTTTTCTTTTAGGACTTGGAGAATGAACTGGATTCAGTTCTTGCTTCAGCTGGAGGAAATTAAAATCTACTGCATCTACCTCCCAGAAGCTTTCCCTAGCTGCTGGGATGTAATTTTCTGGAAGAGAAAGACACTTTCCATGCCTCCCATTGAACTGATGCCACTTTGCAGCAAGAAATACAAGATTTAATAGGCTGGAGTCATACCACAAGAGGAAACGCACAGGTTAATTAGGACTGGAAGTGCCGAGATCTCTCTCCACTCCAGGAATTGTTTAGATGCTGTACCTAATGTAAAACGCATTTCATTACAGGGCTCAGATACTCTAAATTTTGTAAGAGGAGAGGGATGAGAAGCCCATTTTTAAAATAAGCATCACTGCAGTTACATTCTGAGAGAAAACATAAGGGCTGGCTTGATCAGCTCTGTTCTGATCGTCCCTCCCTACAGAATAACAATTTTACAAGTGTGGCAAAGGCCAGTCTTATTTTCTTTCCCTCTTCAGAAAGCTGTGAAAAGACAGCTGAAGTAAAAGTCACTAGACAATGCTAATTTGAAAAATCCCACAGTAGTTAATCAGGCTTCATTGGTTGATGGAGTTTTGTTGGGGGATTTTATTATTAAAAAAAAAAAAAAAAAAAAGTGAATTTAGAGAGAGTAACAGGGTAAAAATTCTCTACAATACAATATGGAAATGTCACATAGTATTCCTAATCTTCTGTGATAATTACAAGATAGAAGTACGCTGAATTCAGATTTTAAAATGAAATGCTGTCACGTTTTTATAAATTTCTGTTTATTAATGGGATAAACTCTGCTCTCAGTTACAATGATACCAAACCAAGAAACACATTCTAGCTAAAAATTCTATTCATAAATAGTTTTAATTCATTTACACACATACAGTATTCACACAATCAATCCCAATGAAATATTCCTACAGAATTGAAAAGGGACTATGAAACTTTCTATACTGCCACTGTTTAATAGAATTCCATATGAGAAATACATTTCTATTAAATTCTCAAGAGCTGTATATGTAGGCTATGTGTATGCATATTGCATAGATTTTATGCAATATGTTATAGTAATCTAAATAAAGGATTAAATTCATTAAAAATTCTACATGATTTTCAAAATAATGTTTATTGAACCCCAACATGTTGATTTCTAACACCTTTTAAATGATATTAAAAAAGGTTATAAAATTAATTTTTTTCAGAATTTATCAGTGAGCTAAAAGTGTGATTTCATTTATAAATTTATTTTCATAAAAGCAAACCTATTGTCCATTCTCTATCTTTTTTCTCTGAAATATATAAATAAAATAGACATTGATAATAATGTTCAGTGAGTTTTATTTTAAGTACAGCAGAATATCAGTCACGAACTTTCAGAAATTTCATAAAATAAAAAAAAAACAGGATTCTACTTTTAAAAAGTGCATATGTGTCCTGGTTTTTGCTAGGATAGAGTTAATGTTCTTATTCATAGTTAGACAGCACTATGTTTTGGTTTCAGTGAAGATTGTTATGAGAACAATGTCAATAACTACAAGGACACTGTGCTTGTGCAGTTTCCAAGAACAGAGAACTGGAAGGGGGGAGTGGAGAAGAAAAGTGTAGTTAGTAAAACCCAGAATTGACAGCTGGATATGCCAATAAGATATTCCATAGCATATTACGTCATGTTTAGTATACTAACGGGGGCTGACCGGAAAGGGAGGGATTCTCTTGGGAATCACTCAGGCTCACTTTTCCAGGATTGTGCTTTCGGTTTCAGGGTTCCTCTTCACTCCTCTGGGATAGTTATCAGCAGGTGGTGAGCAATTGCACTCTGCATCACTCATATAGATGTAATGTTATCATTATTACTCTTATTATTATTAATTTATTTTTTTTTATTTTTACTCTAATTATTAAATTGTTCTTCTCTCAACCTACAAGTCTCCTCACCTTTACCCCTCCGATTCCCTCCCTGATTCCCTGGGTCAGGGGGGGAATGGTGTCGGGGGGACTCCAAGTGGCTGTGTCTTGTTTGGCTGCCAGGTAAGTTAAACTATCGCAATATACAAGCACAGAGTAAGAATATGATCCAATTCTGTAAGAGAACAAGTGAGTCTATTTTTACAAACCACGACAATATTATATTTTTTGTTTCATTGAAAACTGGCAGTTACAGAGGCCAAATCTCCAGAGGCAACTGTGTTCTAACATCTTAAGTATTTATCTGCATCCATAGTCACAGTGCAGGTATTACTGCTGCATACATATGCCACATGTATAAAGAGATAAAAACAATGAAGGGAAAAATGCCAATTGCACAGAAAATAAATTTTGGCAAGAAAATGCTGGTATAAAGTAACCAGCAACATTAAGTAAGCTGGAAGTGAGAGACAAGCCCTGCTTGCTGGTACATATCTAGATCCTAGAAGAGCTTTTTGAGGCAGAGGAGGAGTAAAACAATCAGTTAATTTTTAGCTGGTGGAAATTTAAAGTTAATTTATAGAAGAAATTACCTGTCGTGGGTATAACAGCAGAAAGGTCCTTGATTGCTCTGTTTATGCATATCAGCTAGAAATAGAGAGGAACGCTCTTTAGCACTGATGTTAGCTGACAAGAAATTCCCTGTGTCAGTACTGTTCAATTCTCCTGCCCTCCAAAATACTGTTGCTGCTTCCAAACTCCCTACTGGAAGTAGTTAGTGGGCTGTCCGAACTCCTGTATTGTGCCCAAGCGTTGTCTGGAAGAGTGTTACTTGACATGGGCCAAAGGGCTGCTGGGGGCAATTCTGGCCATCCAGCTCTGTAAGCAATCAAAACTGTGTGGCAGGGATGGCTTCCTGGCACTAAGTAATAAATGGCTTTTCCATTAGCAAGTATGCAGATGTGGCCATTGGTGCAAATGGTCCCTTCTTCCCTGCTTTTCCTAAGGAAATCTGAGACAACATTGAGAATTGACCCTGGCCCCACAACGGGTTTTGAATGAGTGGAAATCCATTCCCACAGGCAGCTGAATCCAACTCACTTTATAACAGAGACTCCTACAAAGTTGCAAGGATCTCCCCGAAAGATCTTCCTCACTCAGGATTGGAGGACATAATTTGCAGTAATTCAAAGGGTACTATAAGGCATTATTTCTTAGATACTTCCCAAGGAAAATCTTGCTGCCCTGACTTATCAATCAATTTATGAAGTCCTGATTGCTAAAGCTGAGAATACTGGAATATAAAATTTGTTATGTAGAAGACCAGTCCGTCAAGTCTGTTATGTAGTATCCAGGGATCCAGAGGAAAGCATCTCCAAAAAGCTCCCACTAGGCATTCTTTGCATTAAAATGGATTTTATATAGTTTCCATGACACTGAAATATCTACGTTTGACTCTATATCTTATCACACCAGCCCCCTCAAGTACCATCAAAATCTTTTTCTATTTCTCCCAAGCCAACTTCTATGCCTTTTTTTTTCTAGAGAACTAGTAGTAAGATACACTCTTCCATACACAGTCAGGACAAAATCTGTAGTTCATCAAGGCTGTATGTATGGCTTCTCCTTTACTGTGTCTCATGTTTCCCTTGGTCTATACAGGTTCTCCTCTTGCTGTTCCTTACAACACCCATTCTGTGAACAGCTTGTCTCTGAGCTGTCTGTAAAAATGGAGCTGTGATCTTAGTACCCAAGATGCCATTGCCTAGCACAGCATATTTTCCTTTCCCCAGACCTTCAAATAAGCTAAACAAATCTTTCCCAGAACTGCACCTTTAAGACTATTCCATCTAAATACCCAAGGGCAGACAACAGCCAAAATTCCACATACACACATATAACACCAAAGTCTAAACCAATTTATTTTTACCTAAAACAAAAAATAATGCATAGTTTTCACATAAATTTCCCCAACTCTTTCCTCAAAGTTCTGGGCTGCTTAGTTTAGTGTAAAGGGTCAGGTAGCCATAACTTATTATTTCTGCTTCTCCAGATGTTGACTCCTCTTCACAACATTATGTATCCTTAAAGTTGTTATGCAGCTTTACAGGACAGATATGTTTTATCTTGGCTTATCTTGCAGTCAGACTGTTCTTTCAGTAGCACAGTATGGCCCCATCATCTTAACTTCTGACAAACACGTGCCATCGTTTCACTTAGCTACATTCTCCTATGCCCATCTTTCCCCAATAAAATTTTGTTTCTGCCAACAAATTTGTTCAAAATGGTCATATTCCCTAGTGCAAATATTGTTCAGGCAGTTGGATGATGGCTATGATTAACTGATCCTTATCATCCTTGATCTGTAATACAGGTGCCACAATACTGACAGTAGCAGCAGCTTCTGTATGCACTGATGATTTTGTGATATGAATACTCCCCCAAAAACTTATGAACTTTATGTAGATTCCCCAGACAGACAAATATAGGTGTCCCTCATTTAAATTCCTCTCTTGTACTAAAATATATTTCTTCATTTATACAAAAACCTTCTGTGAGGACCATAAAACATGAATGTGAACACTTAAATAAAGAGTCACAGGAGTTCCTTTTGTGGGTAAATCTGTTTCTGTTTTAAAGACTGGGGTTTTTTATTTTTACAGATTAAAAAATGCTACTGATAATGAAATAGAAAATTAATTGGAAAACAATTGCTATCTGACCACAGTCTCAAGTTTTTTAAAGAGTAAATGAAATTGTGTAACAAATGAGTTTAGTGTAATGATTTCAACATGGGCAATTTACTCTGTAGTTCCACAAGCCTGGTGGCATGCTAGTAGCAAGCCACAAAAGTTCCCCACTATCCTCCATGCTGTTTCCCAGAAATTCTTTAAGGGAAGGATCACGGGAATTGGTGAAATCATGTAAGGCAAACATTTAACTGAAAAAAGTGAGTTGCATTCAATTGACTGTATGCTCCATTATCAACATATTCAAGAACACAGACAGAAAGAAAGCCGGGGATTTTCAGCCCTGATCCTAGTACTGCAGGTATTTTCACATGGTGTTATAAAGCCTGGAACACAGCTGGATAATGACTATCCCAACTTTTCTTTACATTCCTTGTCAGCTTTTCACACTGAACTGCCCAGAATGAAT
This sequence comes from Antrostomus carolinensis, assembly GCF_000700745.2. NCBI lineage: Eukaryota > Metazoa > Chordata > Aves > Caprimulgiformes > Caprimulgidae > Antrostomus > Antrostomus carolinensis. The sequence continues at coordinate 68,726 of NW_010297657.1, read as the reverse complement.
AGGGTTTCCTGAGTGCCAAAGTAATTGGGTATCAAATGAACAACCTGAATTGTTGCTAATAACTGAAAGGATGGCTTTTGGCCCTTCTAGCACATAAAGGAAAGACACCTAAAACTCAGCACAACTCTTCAGCAATTTCTCAGGCAGAATAGTTAAGAATGTGTATCAATCCCTTGCTCCGTTATTCGTTAATGCCCATTTAGAGCACAGTGTTTCTGCCTAAGCATTTTCCTTTACCCTCGCTGCTGATCAAATTTGGAAGCTTTTAGAGGAAAGAACCTTTAGAAAAAAACAACAAAAGGAAAGCTTAGCAAGCCTTACAAACAGGAAATAACCTTTCATGTGTGTGTGACTGTGTTTACATGTGTATAAGAGAGAGAAGTCTAAAAGAGGTTAGTAATGGTCAATAAGAGGCACTCTTGATTGGCAGATAGGGAAGCAAGTGGATGTGTACTCATCATAGTCCAACAGCCTAGAGGAAAGAGGGGTCCTTTGCCAGTAGTAGATCTAACACTTGATTTAGTGTATGGTTAAACACAGTGTGATGATCACAGAATTGGGTGCAATCAGCATTAAATACCCTGCAGCTGTGGAAACAGTAAATTGATCCACTTGGCTCTTGTGGAATTGAGTAACATTGCTGTAACTGTTGTACCTCCAGTGGAGCTTGGCAACAACAAGGCAAGGGTGTTCAAGAGAATTTCCTGTCATTCAGCAGAACTAAAGTGTTTTTCATTCTTCTCTTCTCTTCTTTTCTCTTCTCTTCTCTTCTCTTCTCTTCTCTTCTCTTCTCTTCTCTTCTCTTCTCTTCTCTTCTCTTCTCTTCTCTTCTCTTCTTTCTTTCTTTCTTTCTTTCTTTCTTTCTTTCTTTCTTTCTTTCTTTCTTTCTTTCTTTCTTTCTTTCTTTCTTTCTTTCTTTCTTTCTTTCTTTCTTTCTTTCTTTCTTTCTTTCTTTCTTTCTTTCTTTCTTTCTTTCTTTCTTTCTTTCTTTCTTTCTTTCTTTCTTTCTTCTCTCTTTTCTTTCTTTCTTTCTTTCTTTCTTTCTTTCTTTCTTTCTTTCTTTCTTTCTTTCTTTCTTTCTTTCTTTCTTTCTTTCTTTCTCTTTCTTATTTCAGCACCCTCTGCATATAACTCTTTTATGTAACACCCTCAATATAACTTTTTTGAGAGTGCAATTGCACACTTATCAATCATGCACTGTACACTATCCTTATCAAAATTAAGTATGAATCAAAGAAATACTGCATCCAACTGTGTGTGCATGTGCACACATTTGTTTACATGTAAAGTGTCTGATCAGGCCAAATTTTATAGCGCAAAATAACTTTATAAGAAAATTGCTGCATTTTGTTCAGCTATGTAATCTACATAACAAATTATTATTTAACAGACTCTGAATGTTATTTGAATTCATTTCAGATTCAATAAAAGTTTCATTTTTGTAAAATCAGCCTTTAGTTGCAATGTGGTATTTTTTCACATCAAATAAGCTTAAAAAAAACATTTCTCAAAACAAAGATCAAAAATGTTCTGCTCCAGAAATGCTGAAGTGTATATTGTCTGTACTGAAATGTTTCAAAACTACTGAAAGTTAAGTCCTTCTCAAAAAAACTTTTAACTGTTTAGGCAAATATAAATAGCATCAGGAACGATGAATCAGGTCCAACAAATTTTCAGGGCTATTTTCCAGCTGGTTATATAATATAGGCTCAATTCACTGTTGCCTTGTACTAAATCACTTATTTGCAACAGTGCAGAGAAAATGTAAAATGACTGTAAAAGATTGATATTTTCAGGTTTTTATGTCCACTTTCCACTGTCTTCACATAAGTCCAAGACCCTCAGTGTTCCGCCTTTATCCAGCTTTCTGCTATTTATTACCCAGTTTTGTGCCTTTTAACCTAAATTGTCCTCCCTGAAAACATAATGTCCATTTCAAAGACTTTATGAGCACTTTTCAGGCAGCAGAGATATTTTTGTTCAATTTAAAGCAATTGATGCAAGATTTTGAGACACAGGCTATGATGGAAGGGAAAATGATGTCATATTTTGAAAATTTTCTGTTGCTTTTATTTCAACATATTTTGTGTAAAACAGGTTGTCCAAGAACTTGTAATAGTGAGTTGCTCTCCACTTATTCAGCAGATTTTTAAAGACATTTTTAAATTCCTTGTCTAAACACTCATGATACAGGACAACTATGCTTTTCAGGGTATTAAGGCAATTTTTAGATAGTTATTTCAGATGAATTGTGGGGGGTGCAGACATTCAGACATTCACATGCAGACATTCATTCCTTGCCTTGATCAACTTCAAAAACCTTAAATCATCTAGGCCTCCCTTTTTTCATTCTTTTATCAAGTTCCCCCTTTATTTGAGGGAGGGTTCAGTCCCTTTCCTTGGACAAACCTGGCGTCATGCCCCTACTTTCTGAATACATGCTTAATCTACAGGGCCTTTTAGTACAGGCTATCTCTTAGTGCAAGAAAGAGCTTATTATTCCTAATAATACAGATGGGACAACTCTATATCAAAAATCTTGCTTCCCTCTGACAATGTCATATGACCAAATTCAGGCAAACAAACTGGACACAGGATTATTCCTACATCTCTGATCTCACATGAGCTGACAGAGTGCAAAGATCTTACAGTTTAAGTTGCTCAGTTGCAGAACAGCATCTTACCATCATAAGCTGTGAGTGTTTGACAGGCCAGAATCAGCATTTTGGTTTTGGAAACTGAATTGGAAGAACATTTAATGCTTTACTGATTTTTGATATGATTTTAAGAGATATATGTATATATTTGTGACATGTTTCTGATATGTGTATTACAGAATAATTTTGTACTTTTTACATAATGGGCAGTCAAATTTAGTTTCTAATCCTAATAAACACTTAGAATCATAGAATGGTTAGGGTTGGAAGGGACCTTAAAAATCACCTAGTTCCAACCCCATCTGCCATGAGCAGGGACACTTTCCATTAGACCAGGTTGCTCAAAGCCTCATCCAACCTGGTCTTGAACACTTCCAGGGAGGGAAGTTGTGGATGGGCACACAACTAACTTCCTTAGGCAACCTGTTCCAGTGTCTCACCAACCTCACAGGAAATAATTTCTTCCTCATATCTAATCTAAACCTACCCCCTTCCAGTTTAAAGCCATTACTCCTTATTCTATTACTACCTGCCTTTGTAAAGTGCACCCCCCAGCCTTCCAGTAGGCCCCCTTCAGGTACTGGAAGGCCGCTATAAGATCTCCCCGGAGCCTTCTCTTTTCCAAGCTGAACAGCCATATCTCTCTCAGCCTGTCCTCATAGGAGAGGTGCACCAGCCCTTGGATCATCCTCGTGGCCCTCCTCTGGACTTGTTCTAACAAGTACATGTCTTTCTTGCATTGTGGGCTCTAGAACCGGACACAGTGCTCCAGGTGGGTTCTCATGAGAGCAGACCTTACTTCTGCCTTCCTTCTTCCAAATGCCATCCTTTTTTAAAAAAACAAAAACAAAAACCAACTTTATTTTCTGTTTGATAACTTGTAATGTTTGATGGAATACATCAGGTAGTGAAAAATACAGTGGCATGGGAAGTGGACATTTATACTTTCACCATTTTCGTAGATGATTCTAAAATTAATCAATTAAAAATACTAAAAATATGCAGATTTGCTTCATATTGCAAATAAATATGAATACATTTCATGATAATATTAACACAAGGAAAACAACACACTCATTTGCAAGTTTGTGTTCTGAATCACACTGAACTTGGTGGATTTTAGCTGCTTAAATCAGTGTGGTCCTTTTTCTCCCTTGGAATCTATATTCCCATGAACTTCCTCAGACAAACAAAATGCTTTGGATTTTCAGAATTACCACACATTTTAAAAGTAGCACTATTCTATCATAATTTATGTATTTTATAGAGGGTCACGGGGAAAGTTCTTGTATAGGTACATTGTTTAAAGCACTGGGAGAGTTAATGAATGAAACCTGGTGATATACTACATAGAATATGAAGAACTCTAGAACTGTGACACGTGCTTGAGCCATGTTTCTTAGGTTGATCTTTAAAGTGCTCATTCAATTCCTGATCCTCTATTCTTTTTTTACTTTTTTTTTTTCTCTCCCCTAAAACTGTAGAGTATCTGTTTAGTGACTTCATGGACTTACAGTAAGAGACATGGAAGATAGGCACGTTTCAACAGTGACTATATTGCACTAGGAGAAGAGACTAGCAGGGGAAGTCACAGTCTCTGCATTCTCTGATGTGTTTTGAATGTATGCCTTTCCGAAAACCAAACATAAGCTACTGGTTTCACTTGGAGCAAATAGATAATATTAATGGTCTTTTAATATGCAGGTGAATATAAAATGTGCAAACTGTGAACCCTAAGGGACTATGAATATATCTAAGCAGTCCATGGAAAAATAACTAAGGAAAATAAGTGTATTGCCCAGAGGCTTAAATTTATTCTGAAAAAAGTATCAAGAATCTGGAAACTGAAGCAGAAAACGAAGGATACATTTCATATTGCAACAGCAAATAAAATGCAGATATAGTTATATATTGGAAGTGGAAAGGAGACTGTGCTGTAAAGTCCATTCAAACCAACAGAAAGAATAACACCAACTTTAACAGGCTTTACATTGGATACACAATGTGTAGGTACAACGAGGACAGAAAGATCTCAATAGAGAACAGTTTTATGTTTGCCTTTGACCAGAATTCTCTTTTCTAGAGGAAGTGGTTGTACCCTATGCAGTTTATAAAAGACTTTTTCAGTCCCTTAAGCCATGATTTCTTTGTTTAATTCTACTTTACATAGTTATTAATTTTCTACTTTTTCATAATATATCCAAAACTGCTTTGATGTGATTTGAGGTAATACCTTGGAAAGTGCTACTTTCTGACTTATTGCCAATTTTCAGTATCTATAAAAACGGAATTGCTTGAAAGAGTTGTAAATTAAACCATTGCATATATCGTAAATTATATCAGTGCCTGAATTTATAAGTGAATACTTTCTGGGTATTACAGTCTACCACAATTTTAAAAGACTGAAATCCTTGAACCAGGTCACAGTGTGTCTGATACTATAACCTTCTTCTAAATACACTTTGTAGACAATTTTCCTCTGCTTTTGCCTCTATTTAGCTTGGGGGAAAAAAAAAAAAAAAAAAAAAAAAAAGAGCTAGAAGCCTTGATGGTCAGCCCTTGAAAATACTCAACTGTATTTGATAACTAAAACACTAGTTATTAAACTGTAATGAACTGGTGGCCAGGAAGGATAAAATTTGGCATAAATCAATGTCTGGACTTTTTATCTTCTAAATGTCTCTATGATACAGTTTTTTTCCAAAATTCTCTTAGGTAGTAAGTATTTAAATGATTCCAACACCCAAACTGACAGGGGTACGTTCTGAACATACCTCATTGCTGTCGCTGCTTGAGAATGAAATAGTTCTACAGGTACCGATTGCCAGCTTTTCAGTCTCTCCAAGGAAGTTAAAGGATTTGTGCATAGGGCACAAATCTGCATCTAAGGGCAGAGCTCTGCATGTTTCAGTTGTCTTGTTACTCTGAAAGCTGTAGGACAATCTTTCCCCTAAGGCAGAAATGTAAGAACTCAAAATGTTTTGGTCTTGGCACAAGTGGTTCACTATTTGTTTTCTTGACTCCTGTATTCTTAATCAGAACTTTGCCCCCAGAAACTTGTTATTGGATTTCACCAAGGGCTTAATTATAAGTGTATCTTTGCCCTCTTCTGTCTTCAAGCTCTTTTCTGTTTTCTTTCAGGTTTAACACACTTGTGCACAAAAAAAATCACATAAATACACCTACAAGTTTGTTTGTTCCTGCATTTATACTGGCCTTCTGAGAAACCTAAATTAATAAAATGCCCTAGCAGCTATCTAAGCTTGTAGTCCCTATTCATTATTTAAGCTATCAATAAACAAAAAGGCACATAATTTTTCCTTACCTAGCCTGAATGGAAAGCAGCCAATTTGTTCTTTAGTTTCAGACACTCAGGCTGAAAGCTATTAGAACAATGCAAGAATTTACATTTTTAGGCCTAATTTACTTAAACATGTGCTTACATTTAAATATATTTGTTTTCAAGAAGATTAAGATTGTATTTAGTTGTCATTGCTTTTTATTTTAAAAAAAAGTAGTGATAATGCTTGGTGACAGAAAAGAGTTAGAGCATTACCTGTGTTCTGATCAGATCAACTTCTGCCTCCACTTTGACCACAAATATCAAATCTATTTGTAAGAGAGCAACTATTTAAAGATTTCATTGCAAAATGATTTTACTGTCATTGTGCCTGCTGAAGCTCCCCCTTCTGGAGTCAAGTATACGTGCGGGAATTTCAGCTTCAGCAAAAAACCGCATAGGTCCCCATGGATGCAGAGCGCAGCCTGAGAACATGACCCAGGTTGACCCCACAGGCACTAAAAGCTGCAAAGAGAATGGCTATTTTTTAAAAAAACATGTTAACTTAAAAATCAGTTTCACTTGTTCTGTTACCTAACTGGCTCACAAATTTCACATGCTTATTGGATTTGGCAATATCAAAATATGATTATTTGTAGCAGGAGGTATAAATTCAGGACTATATAGTGTCTGCAGTGCAGGGGCTGCAACACTCACTGACGTCAGTAGAAAGTTGGCATAGAACTCCCAGACAGGCTTTGATTTAATTGTCCAAATATTTTTTTGTCACATTTGTTACTCTCTGAAAAAATTTGCCCCTCCTCTGCCCACTCCTGTTTTTATTCTTTGCTTCTTTTTTTCTCCGTCCTCTTACAATTTCTTCTGTTCTTTTGCACACTTTGAATCCTTAGTTTCCAAGGCAAAGTGGTTTAAATCTCATCTTTTGCCCTCATTCCACAAACAGTGACTAAATAGTAAAGGTCAACAGCAACATGCCATCACTGGGATTCAACGTTGGTGTTCTAATCAGATAAATAGAAACAGGGCAGTTCACTTATCTGATTCACTGTTTCAGGATGCATGCACACTCAGGCAAATATTACTGCATCCACCACTATTTAAAAATGCTTTCTAAATGGATCCTCATATTCTTGAGAATTTGCTTAAGCTGTTTGGGCCACATGAATGTGTTATCTAGTCTGTGATATCAGACATTTTTAAGATCATTCAGTCTTTTCCTAAAGTGAAGAAGGAGGAATTAAGCATTTTCAACCTTGCCATGTACAATTCATCATTGTTCCATGATTTTGGGTGATTCCTGTCCCCAACACCCCCACACCCCCATTCCTGGCAGTGGTCAAGATATGACTCTCAAAAAGCTGAGGTGCTTAATGAGAAAAGGTCAACAATGAGCTGGCAGCTGGGACAGTTAATTTGAGTAGTTGGGAAGCAGGATCATGTCCAAGGATACAGGAAGGGGAGATTGGAGACTGCTGAGACAAGTGAGACTTCTGCAAGTATGTAAGACCACAGGCACAAGGCACTGAAAGTAATTGAAGTGCTGTCAGGAGTTCCTCCATAGCAAGAGAGAAGCAGTAGACGTTTTGATTTTATACTTTCCATGTTGTACTCTCATTAGCAAACTTAGTGGCACATGAACTGTATAGAATTAAATTAAAATTTGTACCAAAATTTCTGAGTTGCCCTGCTCAAAGAACAGCTATCAATTCATTTTGAAATTTAAGAATATATTGAGTGAGGTTGTGCATGTTTTGTCCTCAGCCTAATGCCGATCAATGGTTTCCTTAATATTTGATTATATTTTCAGCAGACACAAACATAAGAGTCCTTTGGCAAGATTAGAATTCATAATGTTCATTGTAAATAGAGGAAAAAATAAGGAACAGTTAGTGGGCAACTGTATGGATAGGTGTAATAGACAGTAAGTAGGGCAGCAGTAATCAGCTGGATTAATAGAGAATAAAATAAACTTAAGGAGAGAACATTAAATAACAGTTAACTTTTTTTAAAAAAAAGGGAGGCTATAGGAGATCCTAACCTGAACATGTGCCAAAAGTATCAGTCTGTTGCAAAAAATGCAGTCATCGTCTGTAAATATGACAAGCAAGTAAAAGTATAAAACAGTCCTGCTTGGAGTTGGCAAGACTCCAGCTGGAATACCAAGCAGAGCTGGGTGTTCATGTCAAGCAAAATGTTGGCCAGAGGAAATAAACAAAAACAATTATAAATCTAAAAGTCATGCTTTGAAAGGAAATATTAAATGACCTGGCTTAACTTAAGCCAAGAGTAAGGCTTAGGAAAAGAAGGAAGAAGGGAGGAGGGAAGCATATATGTATATTTATGTACAGTTATACATATTTCTGTATGAGCATACTTGTGTATGTGTGTGCAGATACAGGCTACTGCAAAGAGAAAGGAAAAGTCAGTTTTCTTCCTCAGTCAAAAGGACCAAAAGTCATGCAGCAGGAAAAAAAACAAGTGATACATTAGTAAAAAAAAATCTCATGTCATTAATAACAAAATAGACTGATGATATTATTAAGTCTCCATTACTGTCCAGGTTTAAAAAAGGGTAGGGTAAACGTATGCCAGAATTAACATAGCTTGATCATTTAAGTCTTGGGGAGGAAATTGAATGCTTCTTGAGGCCCTCATTTCTGCTGAGCATGGAAATCTTACAACTGGAGTTAGATGTGCCTTCTATTTTTCTGTTGCTACCAGACGTATGGTTGTTCTTAGGGAACATTTGTCTGTAGCAATATGACTCACTTATTAGGATTAAACATTTTAAGGTATGAAAAATTAATGGTTTGCTGTTTTCTGAGAATTAACAAAACAAAATCAACAAAATCCATATTGTTAGAGTGTCCTGTGTGTTTTTCCATTAAAAATATTACAAAATATTTATTTGGAATAGAAAAATCAATAAAGTTTAGAAATAAAATAACATCTCTAAAAAACAGAAGTAGGTTTACAGAATCTAAAACTAACGTTTGATACTTAATACAAATTATAAAGTTACATAAGTTAACAATTTATTAATAGACTATGTGCACTACAAAAGAGGGAGTGAAAACAAAGTACAAGGATGTTACATTTCTACAAGTATGACTATGTAAGTTTAAAGCTCAGATACCAATAGTTGGAAAGTTGCACAATTCTGGTTGTTATCCGTTACTCCATCAGTCCTAATAAAATAAAAGTTTTTTCTTACTCCTCAAAATGTGAATTCTTCCCCCTTTTGCTCCATCCCCAACTTATTTTTTTTTTTCTTTCCGCTTCTTACTTTTGGCTGCAAATTTAATGTTTCTGAGATCTCAAGTCCTCTTGTCAAATTCAGTTGAGACATTGCAATTGCTATTACAATAGTCAACTGACAGCTAGACTTTGCGGTAAAACATTACTGGAAAGAGACACAAATGTACGCACAATGGTGCATGTTCCTGAAGTGTCCTTCCATTGAAAAAGCCAGTTAAAAACATGGCTGGGCTCTCAAGATTTCAGTTTAAGAAACACTTATGTCCCACCTTCATTATTCTTGTGACGTAAATAGTTAATAGCATGAAATTCAGTCAGAAAATTAGATTGCAATTACTTATATTTATTTAAAGGATGAGTATAGAATACATGAGCTTTTGTGTGTATCAAGTTTAATGAACCTTTTCAGTGAAGGATATTTGTACATACCACATTGTTTTTCATGCAATTCTTTGCACTGATTAAGAAGATATTATTCTTCCCTCTGTAGTCTGATGTCTCAGTCATCCAATGAGGCTTAGCATGGGTTTGCATTTTTTCCATGGATGGATTCACATGAATTAGTAGAGATCAGGCATTTTCTTTTATATGTCTTCTCCAGAAAAGAGTAAAGGGAAGGCTGTTGGGTGCATGCATCTAACTTGTGTTTCTCTAATTAGGGAACTTTTACGTCACCTAAATGTTACATCTGTGACTGTCAAATTCCCAGTGGCTGTGTAGATCTTAAGGAGATGATCTCACTCTAGAAGCAAAGTATTTTGCCATTTATTTGGAAGAAATGTTCTTCTCACAAATACCACCACCAGATGAAGCTGTAAAACTTTTAACACGTAAATCAAAGTGGAAGTATTTCCACAATTTTTTTCACTATTATGAAATGCTTCTCTTTAGTCATGGAAATATTGACAATGAAAACTTCAAAAATACAAACATGGATAATGAAAACCAGAAGCTGATATCCTGCCTTCCCTGTTATTTATCAAATACTCCTTTTCCTCATTTCAAACTAAAACCCAAAGTTGTCACCTCTCACCTATTAAAATAAACAAAATAATAATTGGAGAGAATAGAATTTTAAATACAATTTTGAAATACAGTTTTAAATACAATTTGAAATAGAATTTTAAAGTGAAAGTAAGTAGAGGAGACATTTTCCTTTGGTGCTGTGAAGTAAATATTTTCCTAGTCTTGTAAGTTATGAGTTAAAATGAATCCACTCTCTACTTATTTTCTCTATGATTAAAATCAGGAGATTTCAATGTGCCAGTATTACTTACCAGTCTTAGGGAACCAAAAAGAGGGTTTAAAAAGGGAACTGTTCTGTGCAAAGTCACCTGAAAGACCAAACTAGAATATCAAAGTCAGAAATTTAGTTGTTACTATATTAGTTAATAAAACGTCCAAGGTTCATTAACTGTCCCTAAATGTGAGTGGCATGGAACAGAGCACAGCTTCATGGTTAAGCTGTCTTACCAGCCAGTCTACATGACCCCTTGTGAAAGATCCATGGACTCTGCTATTTCCCAGACAGTTTTCAGGCATTACCAGTGCTTGTTAGTGTGTAGCAAAAACTGAGCTGAGGAGCATGGCATGCTTTTAAGCAGAACTGATGATCACAGGATACTGCTGAAGTGCCTAGGTCTGTAATTTATTGGTATAGTCATAGCCCTTGCACCTCAGTGCAAAGCATTAAGTATTAGGTTACCTTACCTCAAAAGTAGTCCTATAAAGTAATATACTCAGTTCATAGATCGGAGTTCTGGTCTGTAACTAGGATTTGCAGGTATAGAAGTATTACCTGAATTTAGATGTTCCCCCAGCTTGAAAATGTTTCTGTGAACCTGTCTTTTATGTTAGACATAATGTAGCAGATGGAAATTTTATTTTCACCAGAATTATGTGACATACACATTCTACTCTCACAAGTCATAGAAGGAGTCTTAGAATGGTTTGGGTTGGAAGAGACCTTAAAGATCATCTAGTTCCAACCCCCCTGTCATGAGCAGGGAGGTCTTCCACTAGACCAGGTTGCTCAAAACCTCATCCAACCTGGCCTTGAACACTTCCAGGGAGGGGGCATCCACAACTTCTCTGGGCAACCGGAGTCTCACCACCCTCACAGTAAAGAATTTCTTCCTAATATCTGATCTACATATACCCTCTTCCAGTTTAAAACCATTACCCCTTGTTCTTTCACTACCTGTCTTTTTAAAAGGCCCCTCCCCATCCTTCCTGTACCCTTCAGGTACTGGAATGACACTATAAGGTCTCCCTGGAGCTTTCTCTTTTCCAAGCTGAACAGCCCCAACTCTCTCAGCCTGTCTTCATAGGAGACATGCTCCAGCCCTCTGATATTTTTTGTGGCCCTCCTCTGGACTCACTCCACCAGGTCCATGTCTTTCTTAGGTTGGGGGCCCCAGAACTGGGCATGGTACTTCAGGTGTGGTCTCACCAGAGCAGAGTAGAGGGGCAGAATCACCTCCCTTGATCTGCTGGCCACTTGGCCTTCTGGGCTGCAAGCATGCATTGCTGGCTTATGTTGAGTTTCTCATCCACAAGTATCCCCAAGTTCTTCTCCTCAGGACTGCTCTCAATCCATTCTCCACCCAGCCTGTATTTGTGCTTGGGATTGTCCCAACCCAGGTGCAGGACCTTGCATGAGGTAAGCACAGGCCCACCTCTCAAGCCTGTCAAGGTCCCTCTGGATGGCATCCCATCCCTCCAGCGTGTCAACTGCACCACACAGCTTGGTGTCATCAGCAAACTTGCTGAGGGTGCACTCAATCCCTTGTTATGTCACCGACAAAGATGTTAAACAGTGTCAGTCCCAATACCTACCTCTGAGGGACTCTGCTCATCACTAGTCTCTACTTGGACATCGAGCAGCTGACCACAACTCTGACTGTGACCATACAGCCAATTACTTATCCACCAAGTGGTCCATCCATCTAGTTCATGCCTCTCCAACTTAAAGACAAGGATGTTGTGCGGGACAGTGTCAAATGCCTTGCACAAGTCCATGTAGATGACATCAGTTGCTCTTCCCTTTTCCACCAATGATGTAACTCCATCATACAAGGCCACCAAATTTGCCCTTCCAAATTTGTGAAGCCACGTTGGCTGTCACCAATCACCTCCTCACTTCCCATGTGTCTTAGCATAGTTTCCAGGACTATCTACTCCATGATCTTGCCAGGCACAGAGGTAAGACTGACTGGCCTGTAGTTTCCCAGATCTTCCTTGTTACTCTTTTTATGAGTAACATGGTGGTTATGTTATCCCTTTTCCAGTCTGTGAGAACTTCATCAAACTGCCATGACTTCTCAAATATGATGGATAGAGGTTTGGCAACTTCATCTGACAGTTTTTTCAGGACCCATGGATGTACCTCATCAGGTCTCATGGACTTGTGCACCTTTAGGTTCTTCAGATACCCTTGAATCTAACTTTCTTCTACAGTGGGAGGTTCTTCTTTCTCCCACAGTGGGAGGTTCTTCTTTCTCCCTGTCCCTGCCTCTCAGTTCTGCAACTTGGGTCAAAAAAGTAAAAATAAGTAACAAGGGTTTTTTTTGTTTTGGATTGGTTTGGGGTTTTTTTGTGTTGGTGGGAATGCTTTGTTTGACTCTTTGCAAAAGAAACTAACAAATAAAAACATAATACAGTGCAGCTTTATGACAGCTTTTGTTTTGAACATGTAACAAACCTGGAGCATACAACTTTAATATAAAGTTTTGAGGTGGTTTCACCCTTTTAGCTTGCAGTTAAACCCAGTTGCTCTCTCACTCTCCCCACCACTTCCCCCCGCCCAGGGAGTAAGGGAGAGAATTGGAAAGAAAAGGGTAAGGACACTTACATGTTGAGATAAAAACAATTTCTTAATTAAAATAAAATTATAATTATGATAAAAGTAATAACAGAATATACAGCTGAGTGATGCACAGTGCAATTGCTCACCACCCACCAACCGATGCCCAGCCTGTGCCAGCCAGCACTCCCGGAGACGAGACAGTCCCAAAACCAAAAGCTGGAAAAGTGAGCCTGAACAATCCCCAAGAGAATACCCCCTAATTTCAGTCAACCCTGGTTGAACCCATGCTGAACATGATGTTATGTCTTATTGGCATATCCAAATGCCAGTTTTGGGGTTTGCTTATTACTTTTGCTTATTAATACACTTCTCCCTTCCAGTCCTATCCACCTGAAAACCAGCCAAATACTATGACCTTGAGCTCCAGAGCAACTAATAACTTTAGTATTTTATCAACATTCTTCTCATAACAAATCCTACACTGAAACTAAAACACAGCTATTCTAACTATTAAGAAGAAAATTAACTCTATCCTAGCAAAAGCAGGACAAGTTTGATTTTTACTTCAGTTTAGTGCTAGTTCAATTGTAGAAGAAATTGTGAAAAAAAAATCCCAAAGATCAGATTATAAAGCACATGTTCCAGTATCTTTTCAGATAACTTAACTTTTTACGCAAATTTCTCTTTGAAAGAAGAACATGCCACTTACTGAACAGATTGACTCTTCTTCCTCACATTTCCCACTGATACTTACACTAAGGTGGTCATACTATAGTGCTTCTTTGATGACCAGTACCCCCATGATGATGGTCACAGAAGCAGTGAGCTTTGAACTTGAGGTTGGTTGATGAACCTGTAAAGCCAGCTTGATCTCCTCCACAGCGTTTGTCCCTTAAATTTTTGTTTGTGATTCTCCTTGGAGATCTTATATCTCCAAGATAACACTAGAGCTATTCTTGTCACGTGTTTTCATTTTGTCTTGGTGTGATGTTGAGTTTGTATGTTATCTCAGACAAATTTTATAAACAGCAGTTGGCAAGGAAAACATCCTGAGAGATACACAAAGCATGGGGGATAGAGGAATAGGAATCTGCATTGGGTTGTTGGTTTGAAGTGAATTGACTGTGTTATCAATCACAGCTTTTGGTGACAGTGGTTCACTAAATAAATACTTTCTATAACATTACTGAATTTGGTTCAACAAAAGCAAAATTGAAAAATTTGAAAAAAGAGCCACCACGGACAATTATAATTTTACAGGGACCAATGGGAGAGATCTACATGGGAAATGATAGCCTGAATAAGAATTTTGGACTGAATGAACATAATGCAAAATATCAGATTTGGAAATATTAACACAAAATGCATGACAGTACTGAATTTGCTAGTAAACATATAACACTAGAGCTATTCTGGCAAGCACTCCCAGCCAACACAGAACTTTTTTTCAAAAAAAGTCACAGTCACTTCCTAGATAAAATGCATTACTTGGGCAAAATTGCTTTTGGATATTATATTTGCCTTATTTTATAAAGGCCTGGACTCCACAGTTTTGTGAGGTGTACAATATTTTCCAGATTTTTAAATTAAGATAGTTCAGCTTGCAAAACGTAACAAGCATGGATCATGGTTAAGAGAGAGATGGGAGACCAAACAGTCTTTCTGTTTTAGGTACCAGCTGCAGAGTGATAGTGTTGACGTCAATAAGACAGGAAACTGCTAAAAAAGGAGAACATAGATTTAGAAATTAAATTCACATGATTAAATCCATGCAGTCTTAAACAATGTATGGGACACAAGAAGCCTAAAATATGAACTGCAAATCTTTGGGATGAAAATGGGACGTCTTTTCTTAACATTATCATTACCTTGGATCACCCTGCCCCTTGCCCAGAAAGACCGACATAATGAAACAATGACCGACATAATGAAACAAACTGGCAATGTGTAAGATGTTTTTAGAACGTAATGCATAATGAAGAAAGAAGTCCACAGAAACAAATAACAAAGAAATGCTGAGGGACAGTCAGCCAAAAGATGAATGAGTGAAAAATATCAAAAAGACAACCAGTTTAAGGAAGGAATGAGCAAGAATGTTGAAAACCAGCATGGAGGACAAGGAGAAAGAAGCAGTATGGGTTGCAAGATGCTGTTAGAGGTATTTCAGACAGCAGCTTCACTGCATGAAAATGACAGGAACCAGTTTGGAAGTAGTCCAGATCAACTTGGCAAAAAGAAATTTGAGACAACAGCTATAATCAGCATGTTAAGTGAGCTCAGAATTGAAAGGCAGGGCATTCCCAACATGCAAGGATAAACCTAAAAGGGGAAAGCTTACAGGAAAACTATTTGAATGTAAAGGCCAAGAAATAGCAAGAAAGTTCAAATGAGCAGGAAGTGCTGTAAGACTGAACTCTGCAAGAGCAGAACTGAAGAGGTCTCAGGAAAAATTAAATATACCTTTCTGAATTAGTGTAAGCATAGAAGATTATGAACTGATTTACATGAATTATTACTCAGTAATGTGAATGATTCATGAAGGAAAAATGTCTTTTTTTAGCATACAGGGAGAAAAGAACTGGCATAATGAAACAACATGAGGAGTACCAAGCTGTTTTCAGGACAAAGTAGAGGCTAACATAGCTGTTGTGTGACTGTAAGATGACCTCCTCTGAGACTGGACTAACTGCTAATTTAAAACATTGGACAAGTGGTTACTTATTATTAAATGTATGTTATTTTCTATGCATCTCAGTAAAACTATTCTTTTTCTAAATGAGTATCATCATTTTTTCTAGAAATAATATGGTAAGTCTATTAATAAAAAGTGTACTCCCTTTAAGGGAGAGAGAACTGCTTTTACTGTGATTTGCCTACATTTATTTGCATTTCTGTACATTATTTCAATAGCTTTAATGGAATTAGTCAAAAGCTCTTTCTGCTGCATCGCTTGGAGGGAAATGTAGGAA
>NW_010297657.1:45144-52701 GCF_000700745.2 Antrostomus carolinensis | reverse complement strand
GAATAGGAACAGAGCTTACATAGCAGGTTACAAGGCCCCAGGAGTGCCTCCTCCTGAATGCAGCATGGCTGGTATTAAGCAGGTTGAGAGGTTGTCAGCTTGAAGAAGGAGTGAGCCTAGGGACAGTCACTTAAGTTAAATGCTGGAGAAGCCATTAGCAGCAAAGCTCTTGAGTTTCTGCTGCCAGGAGTAAAGGAAGGATGGGAACTAATCCTTTTACAGATACCCTACCATCAGAACTTGATTTCCCATAGATCTTTTATGCTTAGCAGGCACTACTCCCTTGGCTTATCCATAAATATCCTCTCCCTCTTTATTTCCCCCCTGCTCACTTGCATTCTTCTCCTGACCTTCACCCCATTGCAAAATGTCTCTTTCAGAGCAATGTAAGATCACACTGCCTGAGGAGTATTTAAAGGAGAAAATATATATTTGTTGCAATAGGTTGTATTTCCCTTCCCAAAAGTAAAATTTGTTTGTCATTTCGTGTTCCACAAATATCATTGTGAATGGCAGTAAGAGAATATCTAAAGCAAGAAGGGGTTAACGGATATCTGGCTGAGATCATTATTCTGAAATACATTTTCCCACCAGTTTACCAGTGCAAAAAGATAAAACTGTTCATTTGCCTGCACCAGTACAGGAGAGAAAAAAAAAAAAAAAAAAAAAGGAAAAAAAAAAAGAGCCCTTTTACTGTACTACACAGTGTTATAGGTCAGCTTCCAACTTCAAACACACACCTCCACATTTCTTAAAAATTTCCAACACAACCACAAAGCCATATGTTTAGAGATTCACTCAGCTGGAATTAGAATGTGATCCTTAATACCTCAAGTATGTCAAACAAACTATGTTCATTGTGGTTAAATGCTATATGAAAATAAACCTGAACTGAGGTTAAGACTGTATGAGTAGAGTATTTCCATATATTGACACATGACAAATCTCACATTTAGAGTATGCTGATAGCATAAGTTTGCCCTGTGTCCCTGTCTTCTGATTACAAAATAATGAGTTTTCACAAGCAATTCTCTGATGCAGTGAAAGTGAAAACTCAGTGGTTGTTCATGCGAGTAATGGCTCACTTGCATGAAGGTAAGGTTGACAAACTGCCTTCTCTTCTACCTGTTAATTTCTTATCTGTTAGCAAGAGCTATATGTGTAAAGTATCACCAGTTTAAAATACTTTTATCATCAACTTATATACATTTGCAATAAGTATAATTTCCTTCAACAAATAGTCTGAAGGCTGTATTACATTCTAGGTATGCACAAAATGTCATATTCTTAGGAGAAAATAAATAAGAACACAATAATTGCTAAGCTTGTCAGACGAAAAGGGTATACAATTCAAAAAGCTCTCTCATGTAATGTCCAGTAATCGGTGTTCTGGGAAGGAGTATGAGAATTAGCCAGCCTGAGAGTGGCCATTTCCTGGTATAGCATTTTAGCTTCCATCTAGACACAATTATAGTCTCTTTTGTTTTTTCAATTACAAAACTAGAAATCTTAATTAAAAACAATAAGAAGAAAATATTTTCCTTATTATTTCCTTATTATAGTTATCTGAGCATGTTTTCAGAACACAGAATTAACTAACAGAATTAACCTATTAGAGAAATTTTACTTTTGCTTTCCCCCAATAAAGGTGGAAATTTTCATCTTTTGAAATTATGTTTCATATTCAAAGCATTCTGACACAAACAGACATATTGACAATGAAATGGAAAAGTATTATTCACTGTGCTCCACTTCCTGTCATTCAACTGGGAAAATGTATGCAGCTCAGCTAGGGCCTTCAGCTTGGAGAAAATCTCAAACTGAGATACAGCAGGGAAATAGGGAGAAGTAATATTTATAACATAGATATAAAGTCTTACCAAGCAGATGAAAACATGAGAGGATCGCCAACAATTTTTATTTTGTTTCTGTTAATTTAAATATTTTAACTACTGTAAATTTGGCAGTGAAAAAAAGAGCTTATATTTTAAATGTTCTAATTCTATTTCCATCATATTACATAAAAGATGTCAATCACTTCCATTAAAACAAATATTGGTCCAAAGGGCCTGGTCTTGTCAAATATGCTCTGATAGGACATCACGACTCTTTTTAGTCTCTGGTCCCAGTGAGGCATAGGCAGTGATAAGTACACATCTACAGGAATGAAGCGTCCCATCTGTTCAAAAAAACAGATGTCACATAAATTTTGGATCAAATGGCACCATGAGTTTAGGCATCTCATTGAATGGATTAGAAAGGGATTCCTTGGCCTCGGTAGGGAGGTGACCTCCAGAAATCTCCATATTTCCCTTCCAACCTCAACCATTCTGTGATTCTGAGGAACTGTGGGTAATAGTTATGGACTTTGGACTTTTTTAGAAGTTTAAGTTAGTTTTGATGTGTCAAATAACTCGTAGAGCCAAATTCTATTTCAGACACAACCTATACAGAAGTTCTAAAGATGAACATGAAAGCATCAGAGTCTTTAGATAATGACAGTGCTTTAAGTGAACTCCAGCACTCAAGTGTCAAATCAGAAGACAAATAAGGGCATGATGGGTCACAAAAAAGGTCATATAGTCCAGTAATAGAAAAAAGTTACACCTAACTACACTTCTGCTGGATTTAACCTGGCACATTCCACCTAGTGTATTGCAGGGTACACTAATTGATTCTCACAAATAAAGAGCAAACTCCATTGGGTGAGGGTTACTGAAAGGTAACCACAATGCTCAAAATTTGTTCTTAAATGTGACAAGTGTCCTTAGCAGTCTTACACAAATTTCATAATTTTCAAATATCAGGGAAAGAATTGTCAAATTTAAATTAAAGTTATATCAATATTTTCAGTATCTACCAAGTGATCTTTATTCAATTATAGTAAATGTTTTAGTGAAGGCACTACATTTCTACTTAATTATTTCAGGTTCTGGCAGACTTACAAGCAGAAGATATTTATTCCAAGAAAACTATACCATCTCTTTCAGCAGTCAATATTTTCAAAGAGTTCAGGATTTGCACAATTTTTCAGTCAACTGCTAATTATCAAAATACAGTAAAGGGCAACAAGCAATACTTAAATTTAATTATTTTTTTTTTATTTTAGAAAGATCATCTAAACAAAACATAATTCTGATTCCATATAATGTAGATTTCACCTTTGTAGCCCATTACATTTGAGACTGAAGAATTAATGAACAAAAATATGTATTTTGGATGAAAGGTTAATTTGCTAAAAGTAAAAAGACATTATAGTCACACTGTCATTAATGAATATTGATAACATATTTTGTTGAAGAAACAGTTATAATACTAAGTACAGAGAATTACCTTTTATGTAACTTCAGACTGACATTTTAGAAGTAGATACAAAACTACTAATTAAATAACAGGATCTATTTGGATAACAAGAAATATAATTTGCAAAGTATGGGCATAAGCATATAATTAGGACAGTGTGGAGAAATCTCAGCTAATTTAAAGAAACAGTTCCGGCTACATAATGAAGACTACTGAGTTGAGGTAAATCTGTTTTAAACCAAGAAACTTTACTTCATTTCCAGTCCAAAAGAATTTAATATGGAGACAAGGTAATATTTTCCCAGAATAGTCCTTTATTTGCACACTGTTGCCCTGAGGCACTTATCTCCAGTCTTTTGTCTTGAGATTCCCAATTTTGGGTTACTTTACTAATGTATTCCTACCCTCAGTCTCAACGTACAGAAATAACAATATAAGAAACATTACTTAGAGACTCAATAGAGTGTAAAATTGGATGCCAACAAACTGTAATCTCAATTATTCCACAGATTTGACGTTACATAAACTCAGAAGTCTAGTACTTCAAATTTCCCTTTTTACATGGAGCGAATGCCTCAGATAATTCCATGAAGAATAACTGGAGCATTTGGTAGTAAGTGACTGCCAAACGTGATTTCCTAACTTTATTACCCTGACTTTTAGTTAAACATTACATTTCCAGTCATTCCAAAGGTTTAAAGGAGATGACAGAAAACTCACTCATCATTTTTCCTTTGAAATACCTTATTTTATTATTTTTTGCAGTGTACCAAATAGCTAGAAAACTGACTAAACCCCAACCTTTACGCTTCTGTACACACAGCTGAAAGTCATTTTTGAATTGTGAGATGGAGTGATGAAGGACAACTAAATAATTATGGCTTTTATGATACCATACTGATCACCTCACAAGGTGACAGTTAGCTATAGAAATGGATATTGTGCGTTCTGTCATGACAAAAAACATACTGGTTTCAGTATGCTAGCTCTCTATGAGGACACTATTTTTCAGTAACAGTGAATGATGTGCAAATGTCTAAAATTCTATAGTAATTTTTACATTTGCATTTACATACGGCATTTGACAACATTTTGTTAATCATCATGTTCCCAGTTTTATTTGACTTCTAAATCAAATGGGTTACCCAAAACCTGAGTAAAATTATTTATCAGCTGAATCCCTAGTCTTTCTCCAATTTTTATATCTAGCTTACTATTGTGGGCTGCAGACAGTTAATTCACTCACCTCAACCAAATTAAGTGACTTTTTTCAACATTGCGTGGCTTATTTGCAGACAAGGCCCCCAAGTGGTTCTGATTTCAAACATCCTTCCAATATACTATTTTTTTGGTTTTGTGGGGTTGTTTTTTTTTGTTGTTGTTGTTTTGGAGTTGGGGGTGGAAGGTGTTTGTTTTTTTCTTTCTTATCTTTGTCTTACCTGATCTGTGCAGTTACAAAGACTCTGTCCTCTCTGAATTATTTTTTTCACTGTTAGTTGCCTATATCCATTAGAAAGCATTATATCCCATTGTATCAAAGCACTGAAAATCATGAGTTGAGTCAGATTCCAAAACAGTAGACACTAGGAGTGGAACTTCACAAACAAACTCCCAAATCTTGTTTGACATTCACAGATCTTAGCAGAATGTTTAAGCACTTCAAACCAGATGTAGGCCCATGTGGTCCATCATGATATGAAGTCTACAGTCTCTGTTCCATACCCAACATCTCTTGCTTCTGGAAAATCCAAAAGAATACATTAACACTACACTAGCACAATCAGAAGCCCTCAGAGTTGGTAATCTTGGAAAAGCACCTTCTGGACACTTTCCATCTTCCAGCACACCAGACCATCTCACTCTGTTATTCTTTCGACTCACTAGCATTATCCACCCACCTCCCCAACAGCCATCTACTGTAGCCACAGCTAATTGACTGTCTTGTACTGAGCCCCAATCTAGAACAGGATGAATGTACACGTAGGTGGGGAAACTGGTGACTCTTACCTGTGAGAATGATTCATCCAAGAGGTAGCTTTGTAGCCCAGATCTCATGGTTTTGTATTGCAACCAGAAGACTAATCTGCCAATTTTCACCTTCACAGAAATGTTTATGCATTTCATAACTGCCTATGTGACAGATGCTGTGATTTCCCTGAATCCATCTGTTTCTGCTGCTGAGTTAAACGCCCACTAGTGATAAGAGGTGTCAGTTTTCTCATCAGAGAAGTCATTTTTGCCACGGTAGTATGCAGAAGTCAAATGGGATGAAATCATCTGAAAACTTTTTTTGCTCTGATGCACAGAGCAATTGTTCCAGTCATGTAACCACCTTTCCTGAAGGCAAACTTCAAAATTCATTCCTTTTCTGCAGAACTGGCAGGTGGGTAGTATGCATTTTTTTCTCTCTGTAACCTTACTATAGCAACTGGAATTACAGGTAATACTATGTCATGTCAAGGTAATTGAGTTATTCATTGCAGATCAGATTAACTGATAAATTTCACCATTTTTTGCAAAATAAATTATTCAAGGATGCATTAGACGAACAGATCTAATTTCAGGTACAAGTGTTCTATAAATTTTATTCTTTTTTCCCTTTTGAGAAGCTCACAGTCTAATAACTCCATACTTGAAATACAAGAGTAAATCTATGACTCACACTTTAAACATAAAAATTTAAAGTACATGAGTATATACCCAACTGAAGCAAAGGACTCATACAAAAAAAAAAAAAAAAAGCAGTAGATAAAACATTTAAACTTGTCTAAATCTTTGAGTGCTTAAGCATTCTGTAGGTCTTCTGTATACAAGGCAGTATATTATTATATTAATCATTACAATTAATATGGGATTGGATCCAGCAAAGGACTAAGGCATCAAATATTACCTAATTACCTCCTCTTCTTCAGATGAAATAAATTGAGTTCCAATATGTAAGGTGTTACAACTCATTGTGACCAGGAAGAGAGACCATCATTCAGCCTAGTCATTGTAAAAAGGCAAACATACAGAAAGAATTGAATGGGAGTTTTTCTAAAGGATGTAGAAGTATGAAGGAAGGATAATGAGTGAGGAAATGGAAATGATTTGCATTCTGAATTAACTGTACATGTTAAAAGTATGCTTGCAGTATGTTCAAGGATGTTTAATCAGAAAAGCAAACCTGACAAGGAATTTATTGCCATGTTCACTCTAAGAATCAAAGCCTTTTGTTTATGAAACATGTTTTAAAAAGAAAAAGGCAAAAATCTAGATTTTAATGAAAAGAAGGACATCTGAAGTGCTGCATGTTCAGGAACAGCTAATAAAAAATGTGTAAAAAGGACCTCTGAATTGTTTTCAGTTTACAAGGGAGATAACTCAACCAAGTGGTCTTGGCCTAAAATTTCAGTTATGTTAATTTTTCTCTTAGATAGGGTACATCTTAGGAATTAAAATATTTAATATTCCTGTTATGCATAAATGGAGTACTTTTTTGTTCTACTGTCCCCATAGAAAAACTACATCACAAACATTTCAGTATTTAAAGAAACAAGATAATCACTATTCTCTACAATTTATAAGTTCTAAAGACCATTAATTCGTTACAAACATGTTTCAATAATTAAGTGATTTTTAATCTGATAAAAATTACTGTACATTTTAAGTTTTATACTTTAAGTTTTGCTTCAGTTTTAAAGAAGTATGAGAATGTGAATAGGAATGAATATTTGTGCATATGTTCATCTTTTACTTCAGTCTAAAAAGCAGTTTTTCTTCTTATTGGACTTTCTGGTTGAACATTGTTTAAGAAGAAAATACAAACTTTATTATCAAGGGGAAAATAATGCACATTTCAAGAGTCTTTATAGCTTAATATCTTATTTGACAATAATATAAAGGTTATTTCATCATGTACAGAAGAATACCCTCTCTTATTATTCTTTAAGTTTGAGGTAGTATAAAGTTTTCATACTAATAAATCAAAGGAATATTAAAGTATAAATTTTCTAACCAGTGAAAACTGTATTAAATATTGGGCTCTCAATGACTTTAAATGGAAAGATTGGACTAAAATATCACATAATGCTTTTCAATTTATTTTGTGGAATAGGATTTCTCCTAGATATTTTATTATGAAATCATAAAGTTCTGTCAGTCTCCTGTCCTTGGTTGCTCTCCTGCAGTGTCCCGGAAGCTAAAGATTTTGCATTTCCTCCAAACAAGTTGTATTTTAGGGAGCAAAATATAGACATAAATATCCAGTGAAAG
>NW_010297657.1:0-45128 GCF_000700745.2 Antrostomus carolinensis | reverse complement strand
AAAGTGCACAAACTGAAATACAGGAAATTCCACTTAAAATTAAAAAAAAAAAAAAATAAAATTGTGAGGGTGGTCAAACACTGGAACAGGCTGCCCAGAGACAAGATTGTGGAGTCTCCATCCTTGGAGATATATAAGCTAAATTCCCCTTGCTACTGTTCAGATCAGTTCTTCACCTTTTAATCCCTGTGGACACAGAGAACAGGTTATTTCCCTAAGCAATATTATTACATATTTGTCTGTTGTAATTGTCTTCTCATATCAACATTTAATGATTCACTTCTTTCAGGTTTTCTTCCTGTACCTTGTCTTTTCTAAATTTCTGGTCATTCTCACAATCCTCTGGATTGTGCCTAATTAAGACTATTTGTGGGTTGTGGAAGGATTATTTTATTTCTTACATATAAGACTCTTATTTATGTATCACAGAAAAATGTTGGGTTTTGCAGCTGTATGACATTGTTGACTAACGATCAGTTTAAGAATGAAAGTATCTCCCATATTACATTCTGCAGAACTGTCTAGACAATGATTCCACATCTTGCAGGTACAGATTATTCTTACTAAATTTAGTACCTTGTCCTGTTTCTTACTATTTTTTTTCTTATTTTTCAAGCATTTACACAGATTGTCATGATAATGTTGAATTATATTCCTGTCCTCCAAACTACTTGTAATTTTTCCAGCTTGTTATTATCACATAATTGTACTCCCAATTATTAAAAAAAAAGCCAATACTATCAGACTCAGAACAGACATCTACACAATCCAGCTTCATAAAGTCTTTGATAGCAAACAGTTTTTTTTTCCTTTCTGGTGCTCTGTCCACCCACTTTACAATAGTTTCATCTACACTATATTTAACCTACTTTGATTATGGTGTCAACTAAAACTGTATTGAGAACCTTACAGCAACCAAGAAAAACTACATAATTCAGTTTTCTCTCTTCCACAAGGAATAGTTGGAAATTGTATTGATTTAACATGATTGTTCTTAACAAATCTATGTTGGCTGTTACTTACTGCCTTATTATCTTCTAAATGCTTACAAATAGATTGTTTGATTTTTATTCCAAAGCCTGAAATTCAGTATACACATTTAACCTTACCACCTGAGGTTGGGTACCATATCTTTTTCCAGTTCTTTGATATTTCAGTTGTCCTTCTTTATTTCCCAAAGATGACAACTGTCTAGTCTGAAATGATTTCAGCTAGTTCCCTAAAGGCAAAGTCGATCCAAACTCTAGTTTACCTAAGAAGACTTAACCTCTATTTTTTCCTATTATAACTTGAATTTTCACCTTTATGTGATTGGTGCCAATTGTTAGTCATGTGCCACAGTTAAACCTTAACAGAGAAAAAATTACAAAAGGCAATGGCACTTCTGATGTTCTCAGTGTTTTTTCTTATAGGCTTTCCAACTTGCTGACTAATTGACCAATTGCTCTTACTGCTAATGTATTGACTGAAAGCATTTTTATCTTTCTTTAAAATTCTGGTAAACTGTGACTTGTAATTTACAAATTCATTTCCAGATTTAATTTGAGCTCTTCATCTTCCTGGATAAAAACTTTGGATTCCACAGTTCTGTGATGCTTTATTAAAATCAGTAAAAAGAAGCAGATTTAGTCCATATCATATTCATCTTACCCAATATTAGCTGTTGAGAAAGTCAGGCTACTCTAAGATAGTTCCATATGTTCTTCCTACAATTAATGTTGAGAAATAGATTGAGATGAGCAGATAATCTTATGACACATCCCGTCCTAAATTTGGTCTCCAAGATAGGGAGGATAAATTGTCCTTTGGAAATGCTCATTGCTGTTGCTAGTCACAAACTGTGCTCATCACACCCACGACATGGTTCTGAACTTCAGCAAATGTGAGAGATCCAGATCCAGTCTTTTATTTCTGTGCTAGCTGTGTAACTCTCATGAAATTATCTTAAACTGCCTTACAAATATTAGTTAACTTAGGTCACAATATCTCTGTGAAAGAAGGAAATAAAGACTGAAGAACCCATCTGTTCTCCATCATAAAACAACGCTACTTGGCACTTTAGGACAAGAAATATTTTGCATCTAACTCAATAAGTAAACGGAATATAGAATTAGGAGAGAAGGTCAGAAAATGACCTGGAATAAAATGAGAAAGGCCTCAAATAAAACATAATTATTATTTAAACCTTAACTACTCTGTTCTGAAGAATGAAACCTGTGATTTCTAATGCAAAACTACTTTTGGTATTTTGTTTTTCTGCTGCCTCTTCAGCTAGGCAGTTCTAACACTGTACAAGCACTTGGTATAATTTTTAAAAAGCATTTTTGTTTTAAGGCCTGTATTTTCATAGTTACTCACTCTATGCCACTAATAAAGTAGTTAGAAATTAACTGCTTTGGTAAACCTGTCTTCTTTGTTCATGCAGATATGAGATGTGCATACAATACCACCAGTATAAATTTTTGCCATGCTTGGATGACCTTTACAGAACCTTCGTGTTTCAAATATCATATTTTGCTTTTCAGAAAAAAAAAAAAAACAAACACAAAAACAAACAAACAAAAAAAAACAGAAAGACAAAAGATTATATATCTGTTTCCACCATTTCTGAATTTTCACTTGTAAAGGTTCGTGACACATAATTTCTTAATCACGTACATTGCCAAGTGTGTCAGAGTATAAAATCAATGGTTGCCAAGTGTAGGACAATGAATTTGCAGCTAAGTGTTATGATGAAACTCTTGATATAAGGACCTAGTTGTTGCTGAAACAGTTGTCTTAGCTAAGATAAGGTTTTATTAAAATATGCCACGTTTGTCTGTTCTGCTGATTAATGATGGTTTTGCAGGGTTCATGGTTAGGAACTGGACATTTATGATAGAAAGATGTACATATATATTCTGTAACCTATACAGGAATGTATATTAAATATTAAAATATTTCGCAGAAGAGGCCTTTGGCTATGTACTCGAGACACCTTCAAATCTCTTTTTCTCCTCCAGCTACCTGAGTCCACGGACAGCTGCTGGCAAGGTAAAGAAAGGTAAGCATCTGATATTGTTGAGAGCAGAACTCTGGCTGTAGGACATCATAGAAAAAGAGAGGTTTGAGGCATTATGAATGGTGACTCAGATCAGTCCAAATTCAGATCAGAATCACAGAAACACTGAATGGTAGGGGTTGGAAGGGACTTCTGGAGATCATCTAGTCCAACTCCACTGCCAAAGCAGGTTCACCTAGAGAAAGTTGCACAGGAAGGCATCCAGGTGGGTTTTGAATATCTCCAGAGAAGGAGACTCCACAACCTCTCTGGATTCCAGTTCTCTGTCACCCTCACAGTAAAGAATTTTTTTCTCATGTTTAAGCGGAACCTCCTGTGTTCCAGATTGTGCCTGTTGCCCCTTGTCCTATCAGTGGCAACCACTGAAAAGTCATAGAATCATAGAATCATAGAATGGTTAGGATTGGAAGGGACCTTAAAGATCATCTAGTTCCTGCCATCAGCAGGGACATCTTCCACTAGATCAGGTTGCTCAAAGTCTCATCCAGCCTGGCCTTAAACACTTCCAGGGAGGGGTCATCCACAACTTCCTTGGGCAACCTGTTCCAGTGTCTGACCACCCTCACAGTGAAGAAAGTCTAGCCCCATCCTCTTGACACCCACCCTCTAGATATTTATAAACATTAATAAGGTCCCTTCTCAATCTTCTATTCTCTAAGCTAAACAGACCAGCTCTCTCAGTCTTTCCTTGTAACAAATATTACTGATAGTCTTGGCCTTTAATCATATTCAGAGCCCTAAAAAACACCCCAAAATTGAAAAATTTTCAAATTTGAAAATTTCAAATTAACTGAAATCTATATTATCTTGAGGAAGATGGTGAGATTAAGGAAGAGGAAAATCATTGTGTTATAATCTCCTGGACTTCATCTTCAGTTGGGAGAATGGGATAGAATTCTACAGTGTCAACTTGGGGCACAATTTAGTGGGATGAGTATCTTCCATGGTGTACAGAACAGTACTAGTCTTTCAATTATCCATACAAGGGAAACAACTGTAGCTTATTTTAGCTTCCCTCCCTCCCAACTTGCCCATGTACCATGGGTTTTGTTGCTGCAGTTTCACCCAGGCATGAGGCAGAAGACACATCCAATAGCCACTGGCATTCACTGTGTGTATTCACTTATTTATTAGCACAAATCACTGTGAATATCCTGAACTGTTGCAGCTAAATATACTGGAACTCATTAATCAAAACTTTCCATTTCCACCTCTGTAAAATGAGATGATAAAACTTTTAGTTTTCTGATATACTCTATAAGGCTCAATTGGTGTTTGCAAAGTACTTTGAGAGACTATGATTTAAACAAAAATTCATACACATTTCACTACCTGTTATTATCTCAGTGAATTTTATTGAATTTTATGCACAGGAACATTTTCTTACAGTCCTGGCACAAAATATATATAAAAACCCAGATAAAATATAATAAACTTTTAAAAATATAAACTGTAGTGGGTGTTCACAACATCAAATGATGACAGAATCTAGACTTTTAAACTTGAAGCTGATAATCATACATACAGATTTTTAGAAGGAGGCTTCATATTTCAGAAATAAATGCTTAGACATCAAACCCAAACAAACAGAAAACAGTTAACTGATCCACATGCTGCAATAGTGGGTCTGAAATGGTACGTGTCTGTCCACCCACTATTGTACAGGCACTCAAGATACTAGTCATTAAACTATTTTTACCATCATGAGCTTGGTCTTCTAACCACCCACATTTGTCTTTTAGGTTCTCACTTGTCAACAATGTAATTCACACCTTCACTTATAGCCCTGACCTAAAGCCAAGAATAATATGAAATTAACAACATAATTTTATTTAATTATTTCTCCTTAGGCTTTATTTGCTTCTGTATTTTTTGAGAATGTTTATGAGAAATTATGCCTGCAGCAGCATTTTTAAGAAAACTAAAATTACTGAGCGAAAAAAAAATATAATTAATTCTGTTTAAAATATTCCTTAGGAAGTCAACTGAGTACGCTTTCTTTTGAGTTGTAGACTGAAATAAAGCAGATCATTTTTATTCCTGTTTAAAGTATGGTTCCTACTTTGCACTGATTCTGCATGGGGATTCTTCAAGAATGAAAGTAGCTGCTTCACCCTAAAGAGTGTCCATCTACTTTTTAGTACATGGCAACTCTCAGGATCCTTTGTTCACTTTTCTAAATTAATTTTCTTTCCAACTGATCCATTTTCCAAGTCTCTAGAGAACCTTTTCTATTTTGTAGGTTCAGACACCCTTTTGATAGCTGTTCATCTATCTTTCAAGTGGATTGAATCCATTAGCTCAGGGGTAGGGAATTTTGTTAACATTTACACAAAGGGATCATTAATTAGGACAGAGTTTTCTTGGAAAAAAAGGTTACTTGCCAATTGCCCCCTAATTATGCTCTTGAACTTTATCCTAGCATTTCTACCCTCAACACTGGTATTCACAGATTATGATATCATAAAGAACCATTGAGATTATCCAGTCTGGCCTTAAGGTAGGAATCTTCCATGAATCAATTTTTGAACTAAAACAGCTGGTAGTAACTGTAGTCTGAAAAGTGGTAATGGTCAACAAGGCTAAATCAGGCCAATAAAACATGATTCTCAGACCACATATAGTACTTGAAGAAAAATAAATTTGTATATTGTAACATAATGCAATAGACAAGAAACCTGACATTTGGCTATAGAAGCTCAGTAGCTTCTGAACAGCAGTTTAAAAAATCCTTGTTTTGAAAATTCAGTCATGCAGTATCTACCATAAAATTGAGAAAGTTAATGCAGTAGTTAGTTACTCCACTGATTATTCTGCCGCTGTCACAGTTAAAAAATCTTGTCTTGTTTCTAGTGTAAATGCACATAGTTTAAACTTCCAACCATAGGCAAAAAGCTCTAGTGATTTTTGATTATGTTAATGTAGAAACTAGCTATGAGCATGTTCTTATATCTCAAAGGAGTTAATTCAGGTGTTCCAATGGATTATGTGACATCTTCAGTTTTGCCAAGTACATGGGTAGCTTGTGTGGAACTCTTGCATTTATCTCATTAATTTCTCTTTACTATAAAATATTTTTAAGACATTCCATATTCTTTCCAGCTACTATGATGATACAGAATTGTGACTACTACAAACTGCTTCAGAAAAGCATATTACAGAGGAAGTTGCTGCCTGGATTAATAGTGTGCACTGTGGGCTGATAACATTCACAGGAGGCCTGAGGCTTCATTGCTCAGTTTAATACATGCGTAGCAGGCATTGCTTATCTTTGCCCTCCTATCCAATGTGTGCGAGTTCAAAGGTGAAACCAAGCCATTATGACCACTTTCCACATTGTACAAGGTGTCCTGTTACCACCCCTAGCCTGGGGTTGAAGCGCATCTATGATAAAAAACTCTTAACTATATAACTTAGGGAGGAAGCCACTTGGTTGCTATCCTGCAACTGCCAGGCACATCATAGCTTTAAGAGTGGACAACAATATGTCACAATATTAATGTATTGCTGATAATACCTGTGCAGCCATTGAGGAGCTACACTTACTAATAGCAGCACAAGCACTTTGTCAATCACTGCACACAGAGTCATCCACAAAACTTGATGGTTCCATGTCAACAACGCTCCTTCAGAAAGGACACATAAAGATTTGCTGTCACCATAAAAACACTTCTGCATGAATTACAAGCTACATGCTTACTTACCAGTCATTCACTGTTGTCAGGTGATTTGAGAAGTCTGTCCTTTAAGTCTGACATGTGAAATATGAATACAGAAGGAAATAACCCTAGAGAGAGTGTACAAACATGAATCTCACATGCCGTGAGTCCCCTACACAAGGCGTGGATCCATGCATGCTTATGTTAGAGATAATGTAGTGCAGGTGAAATGCAATGTGTTGGATTCAGTGCCTCAGTAGTTTGATATTGTGGGCTTTTAAAAATAAGAAACAAGTTCAATATCACATTGATATTGGAGAATTAACATTTCCACCCTTTACAACTTCACAATTCAATTCTAACACCGCAAAATCACAGGAGATTGAATTACATGTTGCATATTACTTTTTCAAAAGCCATGCCTCACCTAGTACATAATCTTATTAATGTCTAAGGACAGTTCAAGTGAGTTGCAGTTAAAACCTCATAAAAATATGCCCAGATAGTATTTTAAATATGCCCACTTACTTATATAGATGGGAGCCCTAATAATATACAATTATCTAGACATCTATAGTGAGTTGTTTTGATTTCCTCCAAGCCTATTAATTACCTCTCAAGTTCAAATGCCTCATCACAGATTCCTAAAAAATTTTACAGTCTCTCTATAGCACATTGTAACATGAAGTCTCCTTTGGCACTCTCTTCGTCTTCATTTTGTAGCTCCTAGCCTGTTGCTACTGAGATTTCAGCTCAAAAACCACTCTTCCTTCATAGTCTGCCTTCACCAGGGACTCAGTCTAAGATTTAGTTCACTGAACTTTGACTAAAGTAACATCTAACTTAACCAATAAGGATCCTTCTAAAGTCAGTGGGTCATGCAATCTTTCTAATTAAGACAGTGATATTAAATCAGCTTGAACCACCTACTGGCAATGCCTATCACTCTCTGTAGAGGTGTGAAAGAGAGATTAGATGAGGAATCTTAGACTACATGTATATCAGTAAAAAAAAACAGGACATGGACTGTTTTCTGGCCTCAGCCCAAGTGGTATGGCACAGTTTTGAGTCCTCAATTCAATTACACACAACCTCTTGCCTATGAAAACATGGGGGCTGCACTCAAACTGCTACTGGAATGGTACCTGGCCTAGGCTGTCCCCCAGCAGTGCTTGGATACTGTCTGGGAAAGAAACATCTGGCCTGGGAAAAAAACTGTGCCAGGATCCGTGCTTACAGCTGGAAGCTATGGATGACAGCATGCCAGTGTTAAGGTCCCGGTCTTCTGTGGTTTACCAGGATAGGTGTAACCTAAGTACATGTAAGTATCTTAACTTCTACACAACTAAAAATGAATCCAATATACATTTTGATGTTGAGTTTATTCTGTATTAAAAGAGTGAATTAAGGTAAAGGTAACAAATTTTTTTTGGCATGTAAGAAAACGAATTATTGAAACCTCACTAACCAATTTACCCGCTGTGCTAAGGCTATCACTTACAGAGCATTTAGCCAAAAGCTACATATCTGAGCACTGTCTATACCAAAAGAGCCTGCGACTCTGTAATCATGCCAGTTACCAAGACTAGCACTATAATCATGCCAGATGCCAAGACTGGCACTCGTGCTACAGTAACACTTCAATGTAGACCTGGCTTTACTAACAGGCAAGCACTAAAAATAAAATTCTATATCCCGGACAGAACTAAGAAAGTTCCTCTTATAGACAATTAAACAGAAGTAGGCTGTTTGAATAAAAATAGGGATTCTTACTTGAAAAATAAAAATAAATTCTAAGATAGATTTGCATCCAAAGGACAATTGAGATACACCAAAGTTTATTCATATATTGTAATAAAGTAAATGTTTTTATTAAATGATTTTAATTTTTCTCATACACATCTACTGTTTGAATTTTTTTTTTCTTTTCCTCTTGACACAGTGATAGATCCTTTTTCTGAATAACTATTATGAAAATGATATTGTCTGATTAACAGCTGTGTAGCTTCCCAATAACCTAAGAGCTCATTCTGTAATCACAGAAATAGTCTTTCTGAGTGCAATGGGGCTATTTGCATGAATAAAGACTTGCAGCCACAGTCCCTAAATTTGTATTTATAGTATCTTTAAGTATAATAAAATTAAATTACAAATGAGTCACTGATTAAGTGTCCTTTCAAGTGCTATAAAATCTTGCATTGAGCTAGAGCTCCCTACTGTTCCTGTGATAAATAAGTGTTCAGAAGGATAACACTGGAGAGTTTAGTAGGCATGCAGATTGTGGGATCTGCTTTATCTCAGTTCTTGATATAAAATATTTTTCAGGTTTACATATCATCTGAAAAGTTATCCAGAGGAACCAAACCTTATTCTAGTTCCTCTTCAGACACTGCAACTACAGTCATGGAAAAAAGGTCTGGAAGGATTTTAAGAGATCACTTCTCCTCTGGCACAAAATAGGGGACAGGTGGCCAAGCCACAAGCCCCACAGAAACGATAAGCTTTTGTCAGGACACTGTAGTTACTATTAGTTACAAAGAAGTTTGGTGAGAAAAGAGAACTCCAAGGAGATTTGGACACTCTTGTGAAAACACCCCAACAGAAAAATGAGGTAGGCAGTGAGGACCATGATGCTATGCTGGAAGGACTGCTCTCAGTAGAAGACTTGCTTAAAGCACAGATGCCCCTTAGTTTCCTCTTTCTCCCTTATCAACTTTCTCTCTTCAAATATCTCTGTATTTCTTGCTCTGAAAATAATCACCCATCCATCTTATGTCTGAGACACTGCTCTCATTTCTTTTGTCCTGCTCCAGAATATTTTTCTTTTCCCTCTCACCTAGTGGAAGGTACAGAGAGATGGTTTTCCCAGCTACAATTTCCGTTATCACCCAGCTTTCTTCCCTGGCACCCAGCCACAGCAGGCTTTGGGGAGGAAGCATGCTTGAAGAGAAGAAGGAATCATGTGTGCTTCATTCTTCTTACCCCCTGCCTTCTTCTGCTGGCTGAACCTCTGTTCCACACCCCCTAGACAGTTCCCAGCTGAGAAAACACTGGTCAGTTTTTTAAGTGGTACTCTTTTCTGTATTTAACCAACACCTGTAGAGTTCCATTTTTTGTAATCTTAAACTGTGGATCTGGTTGGATCTTGTGTTCAATATGTATCATGTTCTGTATGAGCAAAAGGAAAAATCCCAGTTGCTTAAGGTCTCAGTTTGTCCATAATAAGATCAAAACAGATTAAAAAAAAAAAAATTACATTTTTCAGTGAATTATGAAAAAAAAATCAATCAGAAAAGTGGTCCTATACTAATATTCCTCATATTAATGGAAAAAAAAAATACAAAAAACAACCAAACAACCAACTTTTCTTCAAAAACTGAATGTTGAGAAAAATATCTGCACAACAGAGAAAGTATACATGATGGATACATAGGAAACTTGCATAAATCAAGCTACAATCTTCCCGTTCTTTTTGGAATCTTACAGCTTTAAAAACAATATTAGCCTGCAATCTATAAATGGGATTTCTGGTTGGAGAGGGGAGCACTAGGCACACAAAAACAAGAAGCTCTTTAGTAAGAATCTGATTCAAGGCCTATCGTTATCATTTCAGAGCCTGTCAGCAATTTTAGTGGTATTTAGGTCATGCTACAAGAGTAGAAATACTGTATTTACTTAGTTGACTTTAGGATGCTGTGGATCATCAGTCCTTGGATTGTACTAGTGCTGCTAGAGAAAATATACATACATATAAACATCTTATCTCAGAAAGGATTGTACAAACAAATAGTAATTTCTTGCTGAAGAAGTCACACTGCCTCAAAAATTACTTCTGTAATAGCAAAGCCCTGAGATGTGAAGGGTCTATCCCCCAAGGCTAGCAGGATTTAGCACTTTGCCATTTTTTAACTGGAAAAGCTAAGCAGGGAAGATTTAAAAAATTACTTTCCTGTGACTAATAAGTGCCTTGCACTCCCAAAATTTGACCAAGGTAAAAGCCAGAGTGAAGGCTGCTCAACACCTCACCTTAAATTTTACCTTGAATCTCACCTCACTCCATCTTGGGGTTGACATATGAACACAAGTAGACTAAATGCGTCTGGCAGAGGCAGCTATTTACTGCCATTATTATTCCTTGCCTCTTGCAGAGGTGGCCACTTGCAGCTAGAAAAGCTGGTCCAACTCTAATGCTATTTCTTGACCAGCTTACCACTGGCGTAGTAAAGTAAATGGCCAGCTATCCTAGCCATGGGGACACCACCCACAGGGAAAAGGGTAAGGCAGAGTGCTCCAGGACACTTCAGTCACCTGAGTTTAATCATCCTGTGAGGCAACACCCTCAATCGCCCTTAATATCCTTTGGATTTGTTGCTCTTATTACTCTTATTACTTCATTTACTCACTAAGCCGTCTTCTATGTCCTTCTCTGAAACCCCTTGCACATGCAATTTCTCTGGTGTTTCCACTTTCAGGCTTAGCAGAGACCACTAAATTTACTCTCTGTTATTTAGCACCTCAAGCTAGACAGCAACTTGGCCGTAGAAAGAAACAGACAGTGTTTTATTCACCGTTAAACACAGGCACCTCTTAAACTGTTCACAGTGCATTTTTGTTAAACAAAAGGCATATTATTGGCTTAGAGTCATTTCACATAAATATTTCTGGGTCAAGATCTAATAATGTAAAACATCCAGAAAAACATTAAAAGAATTGTATAACAAGATTTGTATGTCAGATCACATAAAAATGAGAAACTTAAGGTTGATTAGTTGGAAATTATTGTACTGTATGAACTGAATGCTGCTAAAATCTATAAAAAATATAACATTAATATATAAGCAGAAGTTCTGATATCTATTCCAGATGTATCATTTTAGTCTGTATTCTTAGTGTAGTAAAGCTTATGCTACTGTGCTGTCTGTCCTACAAATAATATTTGAAGTTACTCATCAATTCAAACCAATTTATTAAAGTATTTAACATTTCAAAATTTGTATGATAATTGGAATCTAGATAAAGAAAAGGGCCCAAATTATTTTCTCGTCTGAGGAAAAAGCATATACTTATTCTTAACTTATTCTTTCACATCCCTTGAGAGGAATGAGACCTCTGGCCATTCAGCACCTATATATTGGCAAGCAATCATCACAAACATAAAATCAATAATAAAAAAATGCCTAAATGAAGTTGAGGAGAGAAATACTGTCTGTGGCAAGAAGGATAACATTCACAGAACAAAATTCAAAGGAATCAAAAGATTTTTTCTTTTTCTTTTTTTTTTTTTTTTAAGGAGAAGGAGTTTGTATTTACAAGCCAGTAAACAGCAACCATTGAATAAGAAGTACAAGATTAGAGCCTTTTTTGTGTGCTTGTATATGCCTTGCTATGAGTTATTGGAAGATCTTAACATATGAAATTAGGCAGTATTAGAGATGCAAACTAGAATGAGGTTCAGGATGTCATTCATGGTTATGCTGAAACAGGATTTAGACTTGGTTGAATCTATCATGGTTTGTTGGATCAAAATGTCAGCATGACCAAGTTAAAATATGGAATATTTTTCTCATTAAGAATGGACCAGCCTTTCAGTGTTTTGAGGAAAAACACTGAAGGTGTTTGTTCCAGGTCTGGGATACTTCCATGAATCACTCTTTGAAGTGATAACAGCAATCTCCATCTCTTCAATGGCACAGATACTTAATTGTTTTCTAGATTCACCAGAAAATACTGAGTACTTACTGAGTTTCATATGTTTTTATCAATAGCTGATCTCCTCCATCTCCAGTCCAAGTAAAAGGCCCCAACAGAACAGGTAGCAAAATGGATTGAAAAGCAGGAAATTTGTCACTGGGCATCAAATGGCTTGATTATTCCCAAGGATGCTCCAAGGTAAAACTAATGCTGGAAGCTGTGCTGGAGAACAGACTCAAGTAGGTACTATGTGTACCTACACGTACACAGTTGGAGAAGTTAAGAAAAATAATTAGCAGCATAGTAGGATGTAAATTTAAAACACATCAGCATGCCACACAAACATTCAGTGTAGACTTTTAAACAATATCTATAATGTTAAATTTAGCTATGCCTGGGAATGTTTCCAGATGCTGCAATACAATTGTCTGTATGAGTAAATACTTAAATGTTCCTTGGCACTCATTTGGCTCATGCCAACTAGCAAAGTCCGGACCATGCCCAGAGACAATACACGAGCTTGTCCAGGCTAGCTCATTTCCAATAAACAGTTTATATGTAACACCCTGTTCTGAAGCTAAGAGAGTTAGACACCAGATGTGTAGGCAGCACCATGCCAGTTGGCTTCAGCATCCAGAAGTGTTCTTGTACACTTAAAATTCACTAGTATAGACACAGATTTAGTGAGAACTACAAATAATGTTGTGTGTAGTAGCTACAGCATCTTGCATAGTGAGTCATTGGTCCCAGAGAATTATTGTGTACATCCATAGTAGGAATTAATGAAGAGCAGATATTATTCCCATGCTTGATTCTTGCTCTGTGACTCTTGGGTACTTACTGGGTTTCAAATGTTTTTAGCAATAGCTGATCTCCTACATCTCCAGTCCTAGTAAAAGACCTCGACAGAAAAGGCAGTGAAATGGGCTGAAAAGTGAGAAATTAGTCATTATTGGTAGTGAAATATCTGACCTGTGTATACGGGTCCTAAATAGTGATGTCAGAGTACACATTCACATTGCCATGTGACTTCTCATATTTCAAGAGAAAAGTGGTAAACAAGACTTTCTATAGTAGCTTTTTAACCAAAACTGGAATATTAATTTATAAATAATCTTCTCACTAGCAATCAGTAAACATGAAAAAATAAGGCTCATCCAGTAAATTAGTCAGTGCAAATTATTCTTCCACTCTGGTATTAATGACTCAACATCAGCTTGGCAGAAGATATTAATCTGAGTCTCTCAGGGATCTATTCTGGCTTCAATATCATTCAATATTTTCATTAATGACTTGGAAGCTAAAGTTGGGAATATGTTAATTGCATTTGTCGATAAATACAGTGCTGAAAGTAATCAAAATATCATGGTGGTACAAGACAGATGTAAATGGCAGAGCCTATGTCTACCTTATCAGTACAGAGTATAGCAGAATCCCGACAACCACGGCCAGAGACTGGATATGACTGTCCTGCCAATAATAAAAAATAACTATGATGGTGATAAATACATTGTAATTCCTGAAAAATAATACAGGATCCAATGAGATTACATGAAATATTCCTGAAAAGAAGAAACAACCAGATGCACACATATAAAATATGACAATCAGTAACTTTGTAGTTAGAGAGAAGGATCTAGGTACTTTAGCATATGATGAATTAAATGAGTCAACAACATGACATATTTCAAATACCGTAAATGCTATCTGGGTTGTATTATTAGGAGTGTCATGTTAAACAAGCTAGGCAATTATGCTGCATTCCTTAGCAGTACATCAGTGCACTTTAGAGTACTATTTTCAGTTCCAGTTAGTCCTCAAAAAAAGTGCAGGGAAAAAAAGGAGAAAAATTGGAGCCCTTTTCCTAAGCAACAATTTAATCAAATTTGGAAGAAAGTCTCAAGTGGAGGAGTGTGAAAAACAGTAAAATATGCAGATTTAATAAATGTTAAGTTGATATTGTAAATACTACATGGCTCAACTATCTTTGCATATTAACCAGAACTAAACATAATGTTATAGGTTTAAATTTAAGGATTAAGATAAAAATCTGAGCATAAATATTTTGTAAAGTTTTGACTTCAAGTTGGCTGTGAAAACAACTGCCAGTTGAGTAAATGGAAACACCAATCAGTGTGAGAAAACAGGCACATTATGTGAGGTTAATGGGAAAATAATTCCCTTGCTACAGAGTCTGGGAATCCTAGGACCATAAACCAGATTTGTGCCTTTTGTGAAGAAGCCACAGTTGTTCCCAGCAGAAGGCTAGAAACAGTAGTACCCATTAATCTCATTGCTACTGGAAGTGCATTAACTGGTATAGTGAAAGAGATTTCCAGACAAAATGCATAGAGAAAAGCTTTACATCACCAGTGAAGAAGGTGGAACAGAGGCAGAGCAATCCAGAGGATTGTAAATTTAAAAAAGAAAAATAAAAAATTGTTTTGGGAAATTTATTCCACAGTATAGACGCAGATTAGTGCTTCATGTAAGATCAGAATAAAGGGTGGATGATAAGCAGGGATAAGAGGCAGTTCGAGAGAGGTGGCCAAGTACATGAAGTCCCACAGAGGTGAGTTTTGGGGGTGAGGGCTATGGGGAAGGGAAGAGGCAGTGTAACAGTGCAAAAGTGGAGATGATGGCTAGTACAGGAAATAGAGATTTTTGCATAAGGAAGCTGAGTGTAATGTTGTGATTTGACAAACGTACTTTGAATCGGGATGAAGGGAAACATTCAAATAGTGTGCCTGTGCATTATCTTTCTCCAGGGCTATTGTGGCCCACTGCAATTACAAATCTTTTTACATCGCTATGTAGGACAATGAGCTCCAGAACAAATGATCATGTGGTCTATTGCAAGGCAAAATAATGGATGTAAGCTCACTTCTTTTATCTTGCATCTGTTTTGAATATTATTCCTCTAAGACTTAAATTTATTTCATCTTTTTTAGCTGTCCACTAATTATCTATCTATTGTTAGTCAATTGTTTGGATCCTTCTCTCGTCAAGAAAGGAAAATATACTCTCAGAGGACCTTCCCTTTCTCATTCTCTTTCTGTTTTCCTCCTCCCTTCTTTACTGTTTTTCTCTTTTTCTTTTCTTTCTTCCTTTCTACCTTTCTATTTTTCTTATTTGGGATAGTTTTCTGAAAACTTTGTGTACTGGCTGAAGGTGGATCTGATGAACACCATAGCTGGGTGCAGTTGCTGAGTGAGAAAAATGGATATGTATCTGTCAGTGGTGCGGAGCTGTCAAGCGTTCAGTGATAGCTACCCAACAGAAAATAATGATACCATTGTCTAAGTAAAAGCTACTGGTTTTGTCTTTAAATACTTACTGAATACTTCCCCAAAACACAACATACCCCACCATGCTCTCTCCTTAGTAATCAGAAAAAGCCCATTCATTGTTTTGTCTATTAGTTTCATTATGTTTTCTCTTTATTTTTCATGCTGTCCTCTGCATATAACATTCTCCCTAGACTGGAAACTTGCTATCATAGACAGTTCACTAGGTGGCACATGGGAAAGTCTTGCACACATAATTGTATGTTTTAATTAGTACTAAAGGGAATTACATGTATAAATACCACATACTTTTGGAACTCTGTCTAATGTAAAGCTGTGAGGTTACTGAACTTCTATTAAAACAAATGAACTATTTCAAGAACAAAAGGAAGATATGTTTTCTGTTTCCCTTTAATGTTAACCACTTTTACCTCTTGGTTACAGTCCCTAATCCCTAATTATCTGTACTAAAGTAATGATTCTATGAGGAAGAAAGGGACTCAGCCTCTCTCAAGAATGTGTTATGTTTTTTGCATATCTTATCAAATGATGAATGATTTCTTTATATCCATTTTTTAAAAAGCCATGGAAAAGTCTGATTTACTAAGTGAATAAACATGTACTTGAAAAATCCTTATGCTCCTTTTAGAATTTTGATGATTCTTATTTATTGCAATCAGAAACACAATTAATTGCTTGTAGTATTCACACATTATGATATGTGAGGAGGAGACAAAAGCAAGTTGATAGAAACAGCAATGTATTCCAAATACAGTGGCAGTCTTGTGTACCATAGACTAACAGAAAAAATTGATAAGTTATACCATACCATTTGAAATCTTGTTTGTTCTGCACAGAAAAGCAAAATGATAATATAAAGAAAAATATAATTGTAACCAATATATGTGATGAATGATAGGGAGCAATTTAGTTTTTCAGTGATATGTGATCACTCATTTGGAGGGAAATGTTAAAATTCCCAACTCCTATCTTTCATGGGTGTTTTTTTAAAGTTAAAAATTGACTATTAATCAGAAACATGAGTATGTTTAATAACTGGTAAATTCAGATGCTTAATGGAACTTTCATGAGCAACCTGAATAGAGGAAGATATTTATATAATAAAACTTATAAATCTCTTCTTACAATTTTCTGAAAGAAAACAAGTTCTTTCATGACTGATTATACCTTGAGATCTCTTAATGAGCAGCTACTGAAAGCAACGGATTTTACAAACTAACCTTTTTTTATGTATCCCATAATCTACAAAAAGGAAATGCTTGGATTTATCACAAAGAGATCCAATCTACTAAGCTGTAGATGCATTGTTAACTTTAATCACAGTACTCACATACACAAATGTTTGCAAGATCAACACTCAGTTAAATATTTAAAATTAAAAGGACTGAAGCCATATGATTTTCAAACACTAATTACTTTACCATTTGCAGCAGTGGAATCCACATGCAATATTTTCTCAATTAATGTGAACAGTTCATTACATTGCAGAAAAAAAAATATTTGAAATGTCTTTTTCTTGTTAAAAGAAATAAGAAGGAATTCAGTCCTGGAATTTTACTGAGTTAAAAAGACAAGTGGCATGGTTAAACCACACCTGTCATTTTACAGATTATAGGATTTGCCAGGATGTGAATTGCAACTATAAATCTTCTGTATAGAAAGAGAATAGTTGACAGCCGAGGTTCAGTTTTCTAAACTATGATTTGTTGACAGTAATGGCCTTGATAATTAACAGCAATTTTTTTTTATAATATATAAGCAGCAAACTTTGAGGGTCATTGTTTTTAAATCAAACTTCAGAGTTATTTGAGTTACCTTGTGTTGTGGAATCAGAAGGCTGGCACGTCATAAATCCCCTTGTATCCTTAACTGGTATAGACAGGAATCTGTTGCAGCATCATATGACTTCTGATTTATTTTGTTCAGGAAATTCAGTATTCGTCGTGGAAGTAGTGTAATACTGGAAATTCTCAGAGGGTAGCTTTATTGTATTAATAGAGCGATACAAATAGAGTTCAAATTGCCTATTGTTCCATAAGCTGCAAAAGAGGAGCCTGAAAGGTTACTAAATATTTCTTTATACCAAATGCAGAAGAAAGCTTATTTTTATTACTACAATCTGACAGTTAAATCCTGCATTATGAACACTACCCTTATGGCAGATCAGTACCAAGTCAGGCAATAAGAACTTTTTTCTTTTCTATGTTCAGCATGCCAGGAACTGCTTCCTCCTACATAGTCTTCTCATAGGGGCCTAGGTTCATCCACCTTAGCCTCAGAGAGAAAGCAGCCATTTCCACAGTGAAGTAAATCACGCTTTGAAGGTGCCACTCCCTATACTGGCTATAAAGGGAGTCTGGATTTATTTTATAAAATTGTAAAGTAGGGTGAGAGGACTTATAAAAGTAAAAATACAATGACTGTCAGGCTTAGACTGAAGCTTTAGCTAACTGACATTGTTGTACCCATTAGTATATGCCAATAAGACCTATAAAATCTTTGGAGTAACCATGTTCCAAATTGCCACCAAAGAAAAGAATCTTGCTGAACTGCTGTTGCACTACCCTTACCTACATGTGTAGGTGGCAGAGATCATCTTAGCATATGAAAGAATGGTGTTGGCAAGATTGGAGGCATCCTGGACTAGAGTCAGCGGGCATGCGTGGGCCTATACTGCCTGATGTTTGGCACACAGTATTCCCCATCCTCTGCTCCAGAAAATGAGGGATACCTTGCATCCCTCAATCCCTTCCTCCCTCAGGCAAGCCTTGCAGGAAGGTGGCCTCCAGGCACACGTGGCTTTTTCGGCTACACAGGTCTCCTTAGTGGCATTCTGCCCTTGTACACTTTTCCAGAGAATGTGCACACACAACCCCACATGAACAGGTCTCATAATGTTTAGCTCTGACACTGCCTCTGCACTATGAAAATACTTCCTCATACACATAATCCTTTCACTCTTCTTCCTTACTTTTGTGTCCCATCTAGACTAATTGATAGTCTCTCTAACTATCAAGAGGGGAAGACATGCCTGTGGAGCAGTATGCTTTATATTTCACTGTGAATTAATGGAAAATTGTCCACATGTGAACATTTTCATGGACATGGAGCAGTTCCTGGTGTCCTCTGTGCTTCCTGCAGTGAGAGGACACCCTGGTGCAAATGTACACCATGTACATTGGCTGCCGTCCCTCTGCCACCTCCTCAATAACTCCTTATTGATGTTACCTTTTCCTCTTCTTCTTTTTATTTATACCTGTGAGGTTTGAGGCCCTGCCATGCCCCAGCTCCTCCTGATCACCTTCCTGTTGGCCCTGGCATCAGGAAAAGGAAGGTGCACAGGGAAAAGGGACAACTGCAGACTCTATTTCTATTGCCTTGTCCTGCCATATTTCCACACATTGCATCAGAAGGCAGTGCCCATCTGCTCCTTGGATGACACTTTCGAGGAGCTAGGAGTGCTCTTGGGGGACTCTGATGTCTCCTGCTGTTTCCCTGTCCTTATGTTTGTGACCTTTTAATTTTTACCTTCCTCCTTTTTCTATTTATTGTTTCCCCCACACTATTTTGCTCACTCCAGGTTTTTTTTTTAATCTGTCTTCCCTTTGGGAACAGAATCTGGGCTTTGAGGGAAGACCTTCTGGCCAGGTATGAACCTCTCCATAAGAAAAAAGAAACAATAGGACTACCAGCTGATAACTTAGGTTAAGGGAAGAACATAAGAATAGGGTATACCTAATCTTTCTTCTGGTGCTATTTTCCTCTTTTCTCCTCTAAGTTACCTCTTCTATCTGCTACCTGGATTCTGGTAGTTATCGAAGTTATGGATTTTCAGATTTAACATCTGTGTTAACAGGTTTAAAACTGTCAATTGACTGTTTCTTCATTAATTTGTCTTAACTTTATTTTGACCAAACCTACACTTCAGCTTTACAACTGTGTGTAGCAAAAAGTAATGCAATGTAACACTATTTTGTGTGGAAAACAATCGATCTTCATTTTCTTTGCTTTACACTTGCAATGTAATAATTTCATTGGACTGTCCCTAACTGCTGCATTGTGAGAGTCGGTGAGAAAGTTCCTGATTTACTTTCACTATATCATGTATTATTTTGTAGGCCTCCTCTACATACCTTTATTTATATACCAACCTCAATTCCCATGATTCGACTTCCAAATGAGGAGTTTAAAAGTCTTCAGTTTATTGCATGTGGTGCTGATAGCTCAGATGGAACCTTTGTTTTCATTTTTTGGTTGGTTGGTTGTTTTGGGTTTTTTTCTTTATCTTTTGCTTTTTCTCATATTTTGCATATTTCCTCATAGTGAGTTCTTGTACTGAGTAAAATGTTATTTCTCAATCCTACTAATTTACTTCACTGGAGCACACATTTAAGCATTCAAATAATTATATTATTTGAGCGCTACATTGTAAGTTCATGGACCTAAAGAAAATATCTTACTCTGATTTTGTTAAGTATTATATCAATTACAGAACTGTAAGAAATAATAAACAGTAATTTAAAAAAATATGCATAATTTTATAAATAGAAATAAAGGCCAATAGAATCATTAGTCCTTATCTTGATGGTTTAAAGAAAACAGCTTAAAACAAAACCAAGATTTTTTTCTCTCACAAGCCAAAAATTCATGAAGCAGTACACTACATCTCCTGAAAGAGTTTAGGAATGGTT
The DNA here is from genome assembly GCF_000700745.2 of Antrostomus carolinensis. Lineage (NCBI taxonomy): Eukaryota > Metazoa > Chordata > Aves > Caprimulgiformes > Caprimulgidae > Antrostomus > Antrostomus carolinensis. The sequence continues at coordinate 24,718 of NW_010297657.1, read as the reverse complement.
GCTTTCCTCTGGGGCATTGCAACTTCATACCACTTTCTTCCTCTGAGCTGTGCCTAAGTAGAATAATTGAACCCATAATTTGCAGTTACACTAGCGGGAATACAATTATAAAGATTCTCACTCCTAAAACACATCTTTTTTTCATTTGATTTAGGCACTTAGGAGCCTAATCCCTATTGACTTTCAAATGTGATTTAGCCTCTTGTGCCAGATTTGTAAAGGTATTTAGGTTCCTAATTCCTGTAATCAATGGAAGATAGTAGCCTTTAAAAATCTGGCCCTGAGGTGCATAATTTCTATTGACTTTCCTAAGTGTCTAAGCCACTTTCAAACTTCTGAGTCACGCAGGTGTTTTTGAAAAGTCACTAAATATTGTCTACCAGAACACCCTCTCCAGTCACTGGGTGAGTAGTAACTGCAGTTACAGTGTGAATACTCTTAGCCTTTTATGGAGGGAGCTGACACTGCCTGCAGTTGGAGAGATGGTACAGAAATAAGTGATTCATTGATTGGATGCAATTACTATATAAGGCACGACTCCCAGACTTATCTTGCTCACATACCATGATCACCATTATTGCTATTGCAGCTAATGTCATTCATGGAAGCAGCAACTTTTACCCTTGTCTATACAAGAAACAGGATTGGACTTTTAAGGCGTCAGTCATATTTTGCTCTGGTAAATTTAGGTCTTTGTCAGCAGTTTATTCTACTCGAATTGTTAGTCATTCTCTCTGAATGCTCAGTTAAAACACAGCTAAATCTTTCTGAGTAGAGATCCAGATTAAAATAAAGAATATAAAAAATATATTTGCCAATTAAATTTATTACATTTTGCATCTGGTGGAAGCACAAAGCTTAGGCCCTTTATGTGTGTCTCTTAAGAAAAGTGTGGGTAGTACACTTGTTTTCTACAAACTGTGGACCATATGCTAGTTTTAGTGCATGTACTTCTACTGATGTCAAATGGATTTTCTGATCCATATCTGAAGATGTCTGTGGCTCTTTATATGCAAATAAGAAAAGACATTGTCCATTATTTATATAAATTATGGCCAGATTGAGTCGGTATGCTTTGAAGCCATATGTGTCTTCAGCCATTGATATACAGGCCCATATTCCATAGCAATACGTTGGTAAGAGTCTATACAGAGAGGCAGTGCAGATGGAAGGTTAGGCTGTAAGACTTAATAGACTTAAACTGATTCTGTGTTAACATTTTATAATAAATGTGGCTCTGAAAAATGAACAAAATTTTTGTGTTTCAGACACATATTTCTCTTTTTCTCAAGTGAATAAAAATCAACCAAATAAACAAAATCCCATGCACACATGCAACAGAAAACAGCTGTGATTTTTATAATGAAATTTTGCAGGCAATTAGCCTGGAATGTAGAATAATCATTTTAAGTAATTTAAATTGGTCAAGTTGCTGTGGTTTTAAAGCAACTACTGTGCATTCTCAGAAGCTACTTGCCATTGGGATATTTATTTTGCTTTGGGTACTGCAGGTTCATAATATGCAATCTGTACTATTATTACAACACAGTGTGTCCATGTTCAGAGGAGCCATTACCTTAATGCTGCACAGTAACAAAAGTAGTGATTGCTTTTCATATATATAAAACATAAAATATACTGATGTTAGAAAAGCATTCAGTGAGCTTGCTTTGTAACTGCAGTAGGAGCTGTAGATCCCCTATAGCTATTTTAAATTATTGTGCATACACGTTCATACTACATGTGATAATGACCCTTGGGAAGAGCATGAAAAATATAACTCCATGTTATAGAAAATATTGCACTGAAGAAGCCTGCAAACCCAATGCATTGTAACAGAACATCCCTCCGCCTATTTTTAATTTTGGTTATACTAGGGATAAAATAGTAAAATAAATAAACAATAAATAATTACCCTGAAATCACATTGACAGGTATGCTACATTTCCAACACAAGACAGAGAATACAAAATATATGATTTATTTTAATGGGCTGCTTTCATATTTAACTCTTCTGATTGTACTAGGACTGCCATATGTCCAGGTTTTTCCTGACATGTCCTCTTTCTCCACCTGGAAATGGTGTCCAGGTGGAATTTGAGTATTTTTGGACATTTTTTTGAGCATTCCAGATGCTTGGCAGCTCAATTGGAGGAACAGCACAGACATATTGGCTACATATGGGCAGGTCAATGTATCTGATTTTATGTGCACATGGAGGCCATCTGTATAGCTCAGGTGCAGCAAGCCTAGTGCTTTCTGGATGTATTTCTTCAGGGAAATCCTGCAGAGAAAGAAAGTAAACCTATAAATTATTCAGGCTGAAAGCATACCTCCATTTATACTAAGTTAGAGAACTTCAGAATGAAGGACTCGGTCCCAAGCAATGCTCTGGACTATTGCCATACTATGGAGCTCTTCACCAAATAAAGTTGAAATTGTCATCTCCTGCAGTGTTGTCTCTGCAGTCCTGTTGAGGTGCTTACAAAAAGATGAAGAGTGTAGTACAGGGCCAAAAAAGTTGACCTGTGTAAAGCAATGGATGGCCTTTTAAAGGCATCACATCCCAAAGACACAGCTTGGTTAGCACTGTTTATGAGACACAGCTGAGGGCATACCCTTAACTGGTAGTTCATTGTTTAGCTGCTTCACTGTACAAAAATATTACAGCAAAGACTGGAAACAATACACTACTATTCACGACCACTTCAGTATTCATTCACAACAATGTGAGACAGTTCTTTATAAAATATAGCATCTTCTGCCCCAAATCAGTTTAAGTCAGGTCATATATAAAGCTAGGAATGTCTTTCTTCACCACTAACACCCTGTCCCAAATCTAGTCTGAACTTTAACATTCCTGACTGTAGTGGGTTAAGTTAACACCAGCTTAACACAACTTTTTAAACTTAGAGATTTAATAATGCAGGGGGTCTTCAGCTCCAAAATTAGTAACAGATGGTGAAGCAGGATTCATTCCCAGTCCTGAGGAGCACTTTCTATACTTTCTTTGCTCCAAAAGTGGTTGAGAATGCAATCAGAAATATAGGTGTGTAGATTGCTTCTCATGGGGAAAGCCTGGTTTGTGCAGAATTCCCTTAACTGCTGCTGTGTCTCACTCTTTCGAATATATAAATCTAAGCTCAATAAAGTTGTGAATTAAAATTAAGGAGATGATTTCAATAAATGTTTTGTAGTCCAATGTTTCTAGCTACTTCTGTGTCAGTAACACACATTCTCATTGCAGCCACAGCACTCCGAGAAACGTTTTAGCACATTGCTATGAATAAATATTTTTTTTAAGAATTACCTGGCTGTGTTTTATATATAAATGAGTAAGAAGTAAAAGTTAGTTGGTTTTTGTTGTTTTTTTTCTCTTTTTGTAGAATTTCTCCAAAATACTGCATTGTACACTACAAGAAAATTGTTACAACTCAAGATATTTTAAGATAATCTGCGTTTGAAAGAAAAAAAAAAAGCATATATAAATAATTTTAAACCAGTACCATACAGAATATCATCTGATAAGATACAACATGACTTCCTACCTACCCTTCTTTCCGCTATCTTGTCTCAGAGGCAGCCCCTTTCTTTTGTTCACCTTTTGAACCTCAGGCACCCTCCTATCCCATAAACCTATCATTAATTTTTATTCCTTCTTGCCATCCAGAAGCTGACAATTCCATTTTGTTTTTCTCCTAGTGACACGAACATTAATCTTTTCACTGAAAAAAAAAACAATCTTATTTTTTTCTGCTTTTGAGTTAATTGATTGCTGTTTATAAAATCTCTTTTTTTTTCTCTAATATAAAGTCCCAATTTTCCAGCTTGTCTTCTTATGTACAGTGAAACAATTCTTACAACAGCTTCTAATTACTCTTTTTTGCCAGATCATGTTCTACCTTAATCTGTAAGCTATGTTGGATATTACTGACCTTTCCTTAAATCTTGTCTAACTTGGCTTCTGTGATGCTTTCCTGGATCCTCTCCTGCTTCTAAATACTGTCCTCTCAGGACATTCATCAAAGGAGAAACCTCAGTGTGGTGGATCTACACATTGTGTTCTAGACTACCTTCTTATTCTCTTTCATTCTCTCTCTACAGGTAATTTAATATTCAAATATAAACTGATTTTACTCTTTCTCTGCTATGACAACTCGCAGTTCTACTTTGGCCAAACCTGTCTTCTCCTGTACAAATCAAAATACCATTTCATCTCTCATACATTCTTGAAGATATCTAGTCATCAGCTCAGACTCCATATGGCGAAAATAGGATCTTGTTCCTCCTCTGAAAAACTTCCTCCGTTTTTCCCTTTCTGTTGAAAAAAGCAACCAAAGACCTATCTGTCAATCAGATCTATCACCTAGCCATCACAGACACCAGTATGAACAATTAAAGCTGAGCAGTCATTTAGACTTCCTTAATAGTTAACGAAGATTAATAGATACTTCTATGCGTATTTAGACTTTTCTCTAGATCTTTGTTTCCAAACTGTGTATAAAACGTTTGAAATCTCTCTTGGTTGCAGCATTGCTATCTATTTCAGCTGGTTCTTATCATCTGGCATTTCAGTTAGCACAACATCCTTCTCCAGGCCCTAAGGCAGGTAACCTTTCTTTTTCAATACATTCAAAATAGTTATGTAAAGATCTTTTTGGTAGCTTGGTACTTTGACCACCTCAAGCCATTCCTTTGCATCTTGCTCTTGGCTTTCCCTTCTTTGACTGAACTCCAGCTACCTGCTTTCACATTCAAGGAAGAGTCTTTCATGGCTTATCTTAACCATTTTCATTCTGCTAAATGTGTTTTTTCAGTTTTTCTCTCAGGCCTTTTATATATTTTTTCTCTTTTTTTTTCTTGCTCACATATGGAAAGATATCCTTGTGAACATCTGCAATCCTAATTCACTGTCTTTAAATCTTAAAACTCTCTTTTTCCCTAATGCCTTCAAAACACTTCCGAACTGGCTGCTAGTGCTGAGCCAACTGCCTATAATGCTGACCAATATGCCTTATTGTTTCCTTATTTTCCTATTGTAAAAATCTGAGCTTGAATATTTCACCTAATGGTAGGTTCAGTTGTTTAAAGTGATCAAAAATTCTTAAAACAATATACTAATTATTTGAGGGAAGTGGTATGGAAGTGGGGAAAAATAATTTATTCAAATTACAAAGAATTGTAATAAATCTCAGTACCTATGTGAAGATTAGTCTTATTAAATATAAAAATTATAAGACTGAGCAACCAATGAACCAAAATTAGTGTTACAAAAAATGGGTCTAAATATTGAAGGAAATAGGCCATTTCACAGGAAAATATTTTCTTTTGAAAGCTCTGAGAAGTGAGGTTACAGATGGAATATACCATCTCAGACTAAGTAGTGAGTCTCGAAAAAAAAAAAAAGACTATTTCTGTTGTTGTTATCATCATCATAATCATCATCATCATCATGACGCTTCCGATAAGCAGTCATGATCAGCAGGATGTGCACACTATGGACACCTGACCAGTGGTCCATGCTGTTACAAATACACACATAAAAAAAAAAAGAGAAATTCATCCTCTTTCATTCCTTCAGCGTATTTCTTTGTTTTCCTCATATTCCTATTGCTGTCCTTCCTTTGCTCACTCTCTTCCTCTCTGCCTTTCAATCCTGAGAGCAATTATAACGTCAGCAGAAGTAGAACAGCCTAGGTGTTTCAGGCTGGTCTCAGCAAGAGCAATGAAGGAGTCTGGAGCAGAAATTGTGACATTAGAACTGACTGATCCTCTTGAAAACATCTTGTGAAGGCAGATCTCTAGCAGATCTATTACACTCACCTTTTACTGTCCCATCTCTATTTTCATTTGTGGTTTTTTAAAACAGGAAAACGGGAATTATCACACTGATTAATGCAGAATTCACCAGCAAAGACAATGCTATGTTTTCCACTGTGAGAGAATGAGGCTACATCTAACTTGCTGAAGGTATTCACCCCAGAATGTAATTTGTGATCTGCAAGCCAAGTTGTGAAGAGTGCCTCATGTCCACCCAGCTCAAAGCTAGCTTCCTCTAGAGTAGACTAGTCTTGTTGACATAGCATAACACTTAGCCTGAATTTCCCGTGGGTCCTATTTAGTCTACCAGAATGAACAGTGAAAAAAGCCATTATTTTCTTCTTTTTTTGGTGTAAGGTTGGGTTATTTTTTGTTGTTTGGATGTTTTTGGTTTGGGGTTTGTTGTTGTTTGTTGTTTTTTGTTGTTTAGTTTTTGGGTTTTTTCTGGCTCAAAGAGCTTTAAATAATGTAAAGGCTTTATTGCCCTGGTGATCTTTATGGTATAAATCAAGACTGTCTTAGGCTTTTCCAAAACATTAAGTGTTTGCTAGTGACTAGATGATGTTAATATACTTTATTTTCTGAGCCCATTCATTCCTTTAAAATGAAAACAGTTACTCCAGTGGGTATTATTTGTGGTTCCTTGGTTCTAGGCTATAAATTACAGGTCTTTGAGACACAGACTTACTTTCACTTACAATCATGCATTGTCTAACCATGTAGGTCCTGCTCCTCAATAATAATAATAGCTACAAACAGTGGTTAAGGCTAGTATCTGGGCTTGTTTATTCTGCTACAGGATTAATGTTACTGGCATTGTGGGAACAACTTTCAATTACAATCAGAGTCTGTGTATTTTGTTTCTTACAAAGAGCCCCAAATCCCACCACAGACAGCCAATGCCTTCTTCCCCGACAGAAAGGTCCCTCCATCTCTCCCCAACAGGCAGAGACATATATATAAAGCCAAGGCTACAAAGGAACGAGCTGAAATAACTCTCCTGAGTTAAACAGCCCAAGGTTAAGGAACAGGTGTTTCCAGGCATTAGGAACTTGGGAATGGAGGAAGAGGTGAGCTAATTTCCATGAAGAGAGCTTGCCCCAGGCAGTCCTGTAACTCACTGTTGAAGGCTTTCTCAGGGACTAGCCATCTGTGTAAGGTTGACCTATACACTGAATAAATCGGTCTGCCACAAAGCGTGTAGCCGTTGAGGGCTTGTTTGTACAACACAAAATATATTGCTGCATCTGCCTCATCTGACGCCTTTTCCATAGAAAAAGTGAAACTTCAGTTTCCGGATCACTTTGAGGCCTAATAATAGAAAAGACCATCATTATTTTATCCATTGACAATGGCAGATAAATCTATTAAGCAACTCTTGAACACGAGATTATGTTGCTGTGTTTATTATATAACCTTATTTTATAGTGTTGGGGATAATGTTAGATAGTTTGTATAGTTAATTCAATGATAATACAATCCAATTTCAGAGACAAATAACACTTTATTCTAGAGGCACAAATATTTCCTTTAGGGCACTTGCTAGTCTTTTCCTCTTATCGTCTTCGGTGTCCTCGAAGAATGTAAGTTTCTCAGTCATTTAGAGCTTTTTTTTTTTTTTTTTTTTTTTTAATAGCTCTTTTGGAATTGTTGCCCACTGTATAAATAATTAGCTTTTCACTGGACCACAGAGAAAAAAAAAATAAAAATAAAAATGAAATTCAGTCTAGGACCTGCTAGAAGAGGAGACACTCCAGCAAGGATTCATCTCACCCAATCTTGGACTTCTTGCATAAAGACTAGGTTTAGGTAATAATCTAAACTTCCTTTGCCATCAGCAGAGATTCACAGCTTGAACTGATCCTTTAGTAAGTCTTAAGACTGCTTTTATGACCTGCCTTTGTCTATAGAAGGGCCCTAGAAGATGCTTTAAGCAAAATGTCTACCATTAAGCTGTCTAAAATGAAACCACATAAAACTTGCTCTTAAATTGTAGCTTAAGCCTCGATGATAATTTCAGTATTATACAGAAAACAGAAAAGCTGTAATGACTAGAGGAAGAGCAATGGAATGCCAATATCCACAGAGTTTGTGTTTCTGCTCCAATTCAAAGAGACAACACACCAAAACCTTGGCCTCCCAGGTCTCAGAGAGGGCTTCAGCAGTAGGGTTACCAGAAGCAAGTATCATCACTTCTGGTATCAGGGGACTTCATCGATTTTCTGAATGATGCTCACACCAAAAATAATTTTGTGTCTGGAACGCTGAATTGTATTATTTCAGTCTCTCTTTTTTTTCTTTTTTCCCTCTTTTTTTTTTCCTTTTTTTGCTTCAGCAAAAACTATTTTTTAAACTTAATCCAAGTTCAAATGTTTTTCAATGCCCTAGAGTTTTACTTTTTGGGTTGAAAAATGATCCACTAAAATACTTTCACCTAGCTCTGAAAATAAGTGTGCCAAATATAGCTGAAAGAGGACCAAAAATGTGTTCATTCTTGGAGACTTTCCACTGTCCAAGTGAAAATGTGTAGATAATATCTAAGATTGTATCTTTCTTCCCCTCCTCTTAGCAAAAATTATTTCCCCTTAGTTTGATGCAAACCAGTAGCATTTTGGTGGTTTGTATTTTTTCTTACCTTTTGAACCATAGGAACATTTAAAAACCTTTTATTCCCTTATCTCTTGCCTGTGAAAGAGGTTGAATTATTCCCTATAACTTCTTCCTTGGGCAAAAGACTTACTGGTGGCATATCTGACAGATGGACTAAAATGCTGGACAGTGCTAATAGATAGCACAATCTGAACACGTCAGTTTGATCATCCTCAGGAGAAGCAGACCATGCTCTGAGCTCTGCTCAGTGACCATTAGCTGAGCAATCCCAAATCTGGAATACTCTCTAAACTGTAGGCCTCTGTCCTAATGTTCTCATGATCCTGTCATAATCCACCACAGTTAATTATATTAACTTTCTCAATTTCATGCCATATGCTTCACTACTTCTGTAAGATAAGATTTCCAAAAAGACAGTCTCTTATTTAAGGTTGAATGTATTAAAATTATGGGGTTTTTAATTATTTTATCATTATATCCCACTTAGCTTATCCATTATATGGTATAGTCACCTTATCATCAGCAGATAAAAAGAAAACCATTTTTCTCTGGCTTTTTCTTAGTCTTTCTTTTGTAAAAGTCAGTTAACAGTGTTTTCTCTTTCATATCTGAGAATCCTGCCCAATGACATGCCTGAGGTTAAAACTAGTTGAAAAGGAGTGAGAGCTTTTGTTGGGATCTGGCTGGAAATTGTTGCTTAGTGGAAGGAAGTGTGTTCCTACTTTTTCCACAAATACTTTACAAGGCAAGGAACTTTAAAGAGGAATGACAGCAAAAACTATTGGAAGATTAATGAGGATCCCTGCAGCCTGGTCTTTTATGGATCACCAGCTTTTCTTTCATCAGCTATATTTACTCAGCAAGTAAATCTACTGCTAAAAAATATGAAAAGCTCTTCCACAATCCTGCTTAAAGGTAAGAGACCCTAAACAAAAGAGTTAACAGCATTCTACCAACAAAGAAAGCCCTGAGGGTGGAGAGGGAAAAAAAACCTTTAGGGAAACCTTCATTTTGCCTGTCAATTAGTCATTTTGCCATTCACTGCTGTGCAGCTCCTGAACTATCTTTTCTCACAAATGGAAAGAAAGCAACACAGAGTGGTTAATCTTATTACTGCATTGATCTTTTATTAAGCAATATGCTGAACCTCTTGGATTGTTATTAAAACTAAAATGCATGTATGACATACATCATGTATATCTAGCTTTTTGGATCAAAGTGTCTCCTGGCACTGTCACATACTAATGGAGTTAAGCCTAGCAAACTTTACATTTATCAGGGGAAACAAAATTGTGTGTATTATACATTTTAATGACTTGTCTCAGTCCTGATGTTAACTCATAATAAATTACATTTGCAACTTATTACAGCAAATGCAATTTGTAATGATACAGAATAGTCCATGGAAATAGCATTCTCTTGACAGAATTTTCTCATGCATTTTTGCTACATTCCTGATGACATAGCGGTGATTCACACTCTATTAAAAATGATCATTCAAACCAGATCACTCCTATTTCAGACCAAAAGCTCTTTCCTGTGCTCTGCTTATCAGCAGTGGAGCTCCTCAACATGGGAAAAGCTCTCTAATCGCCAAGGATCAAGACCAGCAGGTAAATGAAATTCATACCAAAATTTTAGCAGAAAGCTAGTCCCTTTGCTATGCTTTTCTGAAGAAATGAAGCAGAGACAAGGCCAGGGCATGGATTTAAGCAGGGAACTGTGATCTTCTATATTCTATTCCATCCACACTGGTAATGGCCAGTGGAGGCTCTGAGATGGGGCTGCCTGGGACTGGCCAGCACTAGCTCAGAATGCTCCAGGGCACAGTCTGGGTGACAAGGTGGCCCGGAGTGTTTGCAGGTGTCAGTAAGTCCACTCGCTTTTAGGAGGGAGGAGTCACAAACCACGTTGTGCCACTTGATTTCAGGAGTAAAGAATAGGCCATGGCCCATCTTATTTATTAGTGTGGATGTAGCTTTTGTTTGTTTTCTGACATACTTAGAAGCTATATATATATATATGGTGATATTGCCTCACTTTTAAAATCATCTTTATACCTATTTAGCCATTCCTTTTGCAGTATTTTCCCCATAATACTGCTCAATATATAATTAGAGATGGTTAAAGGTTTGTTAGGTTTTTGGGGTTTTTTTAAACAAACTTCTTTATAAAAGTTAATAAATAAGCAGGCAAAGACTTTCTACCTAAGGTACTTCTCTGAAAAAAAAACAAAAACAAAAACAACAAAAAACCCCCCACACACTGATTTTATTTTTCTTACTTATCTTTAAAAAAAAAAATCCCAACCACAACAAAAATTTTTAATTACATTTTATATATATATATATATATATACACATTAGTTTTCCTACAGAAAAGCTTCATTTTCACACACAAGCATCAGCTAGGTGCCTTGGGAGACAGAAAATCCTGCAGAGTACCAGGTTCCCTACAAATATGCCACCATAAGATACAAAACGTATGCTTCTGTTTTGGTCTTATGGTCTGTTACAGAAGACAGGATATGATACTAGTAGAAAATCAGACAATGTGAGGTGATCAAGCCAGCAGAGTTTGTACAGTTTATACCATAACATTTTCAGTTATATTGCCTGGTGGTGAGACTCATGTAAAAGCTGTGGTGATTTAAACTTTTTTTTTGTTCAAAACGTGTAACAGAAGGCACAATCAGAGAATCTTCTGTATTTATTTCCAAGGCACATCAGAGCTTCTTTCTGTAAACTGCCTTCAGCCTGCACCATACAGCACTGTATCCACAGATATGCACAAGTGTGCATACAGGAGGAGAGTGGCAAATCAAGCACAGCCTGCTAGTTAGGCATCAAAAGCAGCTGAAACCAGACATTTTCACAAGTTGGTACCATGCTTTCCTATCATCCCAAGCTACCCTATAGGGATGTTTGCATTCCAGTTTTGCTCGTGACTTTAGTCATATTCATAGGCAATAAATCCTTTAACATATGTTCATTGATGCTTTCAGTCTGAGGCAGCAAGCCTAAGAAATAATACAGGCAAAGATTCAAATACAACTCAGCAGCTACTCATACAACCAGGCTGGGGATGACAACACAGTTGAATGCGGTCAAGTCTGCTGAATCTCCAGGGTCTTGCAATTTTCTCTGGATGTCTATAAGAAAGAAGCAATTTCTCCATCCGTATTTTGGGTGCATTTACTTTTCCATCCCCAAAGACTTACCATCACAGACACCAAGTGTCAAGACAGCCCTAACAACTCACATGCTGCTTCTATGTAATATACAGCTGCAGTCAAGCTAGGCTAATCAAAAAAGAATAATTCAAATGCAGCATATTTAAATTAACTCAACAGTGAAAGAATGAGCCAAATGACCTTTTTGATAACATTTGCAGGTGAGTCATTAAGCGGCTGCAATGCTTAGAAGGAACATTGCTCAGTAATGCCTCTTCATTCCACTGATTAGACTTTTGGTTAACAATATTCCACAAACATTTAGGTATGTTTTGACTAATGAATCACTGACTGCTTTTTTAAAAGTCTGGATGGATCAATAATTTTCAGGACAGAAGTGATGTGTGTGAACCTCACCCATATTATGAAGTGACTTCTTCAATATTGTCAGCAAGTGGCTGGTCACCTAAGTGCCACAGTATTGATTCTAGTTCATGACAGACATAGTTGAAATAACAGAATAAAGGCTCTTTTTAGGAATAGCTGTATGTGTTAAAATATACGTAACTTTTGAAATCAGTAAGGATCTGCACAAAGAACCTTCACATTTTTCACATATCACATCTTCCAGTCTCAGAAATCATCAGCAATCACAAGTTAGCATACATTTACCTGTGAATGTTTATGAAAATTTAGTTTGACCACTCAGCTTCTGGTTACCCACCAAAACACAGAGGGGACCCACTATGTACTGCAGACAGGCCGGTACTCAAATTTTAACTGTTACAGATATTCAGTAAGTTTATTTTCTTAATAATATAACACCATTTAAATGTCTGGAAAAGAAGACACTACTTGCTAAAGAAAATTCTATTAAATACTTATTGGTCTATTCACTTGACCCACTTCCCCTTATTACCATTTTATTCTCTTTCACCTTTCCAATTTTGTTTTTATATTCTCAGATGATAACACCATATTTTAGACAGTTTCTACTGTCCTCAGCATGGCCAATGTTGTATAAAGACAATCAAATAGCAAATGAAAAAAAAAAAAACCTCACACAACATAATTACTCTCCACCTGCAGAGAAACTGAAATATTAAGTAACTTACTCCTGAACAAAATAGAAAGTTTTATTTTCAATTTCTCCACAATACCTTAACCCTAAACTGTCCAAATGAACCAAGTTACCAGCCTAGTCTTTAGCTCTCACAAATACTGTTTCCTAAATAGACTAAAACACAAGATCATGCATTTTGTTCTTCACATCTGTCTTCTACAGAAACAACAGGTTTTCAATTTTCAGCACAATAATAATGCTATCAATAATAATGATGTATTTTTAATATCTTCAGCCTGTGAGCTTTTTTTTTTTTTTTTTTTTTTTTAACCTATTCAAATCTAGTTTCTTGGTAATTCAGCTTGAATTTTGGCTCTAGGGTTCCTATTTCTCATCAGTCAGTCAATCTTGCCATACAAGGGGAAGTGAAAGGTATGTTTAGTGGAAGCACGTGGCATATTGTTGTATACATAAATCACATAGGTCAGCCTCTTGTCAGTAGTCGGTAGGTCCATTTGCTAGGTAGCAGGCAGTGATCTTTAGCATAGTGATCAAGGCTACTACTACAAAAAGAGCACAATTTTTCAGCAGTAGTGGATGAAGGAGTTTCTTATTCTTCTCTTATGAAAGCACAGCCAGGACAGACAGATGAATACTGTAACTCTCCTGAAACAGTGTCTTTGCCTGATAATATAGCAGGAATTTGTTAAATATATCATGTGCAGATACCAGTGTATCTATGCACTGGTCATTCAAGGCTACCAGCTCTACGGGTAACATGACTTTTGTCAACATGAAGAACATACCAACATCCAGCTTCATGTCTTTCTGAAACTGGATTCCTCCATTTGCTATAGCAAAATTTCACCTTTATTGTAGATTTCAGTTCAGTCTGAACCAAATTCTGTCTTGTCAGTTTGAAGGGCCTCAGAGTCTGTGTTTGTATTAGTAAATAAAACAACATTGGGGAATGTTGTTAAACACTGATTATTTGCACTGTTAGAGTAGAATCTGGACAGACCAGCTAGCACTTTTTCAAACAATTCCTGAGCATGGGCAGGTGCCATCATTCATGGACAGCCCAGATGTGGCTGCCTGATCTGGTGGTTCAGGCAGCTGAGGAGTGGAATACAGAATCTCCTCTATCAGACAACCAGTGCCAGACAACATGACTTACCAAGAGAGGTTTGGCCAAAGTGGTTAAAAAACACTGCCAGGTCCCAGAAAAGTTGGATCTCCTTATTGTGTTCTCTATATGTTGTGGGTAGTCCTGTCTCACAGGTAGAGAACAGTAGCAAAGCACTACTGCATCACCTCTAACATCCTTGAGTAGTGAGTATGTACTCACATGTTTCACAACATAGTTCTGATCATCTTCAAAATGCCCTTAAGGAATTCCCACCATCTCTATCAGAGACTTCAAAAGCCAACCATCAAAAGTCACCTACCTTCCTGAGCCATAATACTGAAGAACCACACTTCTGAGCTTTATACTTGTTGCACTTTCTAGCAATACTTACTTTGCACCCTATAGATTAGCTTCAACTTTCAAAAGGAACATAGATGAAAAAAGTTAATTTAATCAAACCAAGAACTACTAACTTTAGTTCAGACCATCAGCTCTGCAGAAATGGTGGAGACTGCTTCAAAGATCTATGCAAACCTGGTGGCTGAACATGTTCTGAGCTAGCATAAATGTGGCTGAGTTGGAAAACAGGTGTCAAATCCTTGATTAATAATAAAATTGGAAAAAGGAATTACAAGGCTGAGGGGAGAATTTCAGCAGCCCTGTTACAAGCTACCCTATTAAAATAGGTGATCCTTTCAGGGACAAAAGAAACAAAAAGTGGGTTAGACTCTTTATGCCACTGAATCATAGTTCTTCTGACCTATTAAAATGTGTCCTCTTTTAAAATTATAGAAACAAACAAGTCATCCCAAACTTCTCACTTCTGGAACCTGTGCAGTCTTCCAATTCAAAAAGGTAGAACAGATTGTCTTAAAGTTTTGTGAGGAAAATGTGATCCTATAGTGAACAGTGTGAACAACAAATTGTTCATCCCAGACTTAATTTTTAATTTAATTTATAAATCTTTGAAGTATAGGTTTGTAATGGAAATACTGACAGACCCTTAGCAATAGTGCTACTATAATAAGATCTGTCATTTATGATTAATTGAGGACAGTTTTAAAACATCTTTTCTAAAAGCGTCTTCTATCCATCTGCTTTATTTCCCAAAAAGCTATATAATAAAAACAAGTTCCCCAATTTTGTCAAGTGCGAGAGACATTCTACTTATTTACCCTTAATGATAATCAAGGCTTCTGACATGTAATAATTCCCTGTGTGTCACTTCAATCAGACTGATTTTATCGAAAACCCACAAAAGCAGGGTGTAAGAATCTGCAGTGGTTTTAATAACGTATTTCAAATTGCTATATTGTTTTTAAATCTGTAAAATACAAATGCACTTAAAATAGATGTATGCCTAATTACATGATTGAACTAAGAATACAAAGCAAAAAAGATTGGTTAGCTGAAGACTATTACAAAAAAAATGTTTCATTCTAAATGTTTCACTTAGTGCATTAATACCACTTTGTGAATGCAGTTCGTTTACTCTAGTGTAATTGAATTTGCTTGTTAATCTGTTTCCAAAAGGTGTTTAGAGATACAGCTGTACAAGCAAATGGAATCTTACAAAAATGAATATTGATGAAGATCCAGATTTCCTTATTCCCAAAGGAATGTTAAAATTTTACTATAAATCTTTAAAAAGATTTTTTATCTTGCTTTTTGAGTATATTAGTGATGTGGCCTGCTTATTAATCAATGTTTAACAATGTAATTACAGCTGGTTTTAGTCTTACCAGATAACACAGATTAATAAATGACCTGCAACTAGTGAAGTGTGTAGAAAGGGTAATGAATTCCTTCCATCAGCACATTAATTTATTAGTAATAAACAAAGAGTATGATGAATTAGAAGAATTTGTAGAGTTTCTGAATATTGCAATGAAATTTCCAGATGAAAGCATTTAATCATGCAGTTTTCATTCATTTATTTCACTTTGCATGCTATACTGTGCTGGGATTTGCTTTTCTGAGCTGTATTAAGCAGACCATTGAAAGCTAGGTTTCCAGAGTTTTATATCAGTTCACATTGATTTAGCTCATACTGCTACACACCAATTTTGCTTGTCACTGAAGGTGGTGTAACTTTGATGTGAACTAATTAAATTCTTTCCATAGAGCAAAACAACTTAATGCAGCTGAGCAAAGTAGTGCTGAATTAGCCTTGTCTCTACACTGGCCATAACTGTGTGGAATTCCTTTGGAGAACAATATGCAGCTGCAGGTAGAAAGAAGTGGTTATAGAAGTAGCCCAATTAATGTGACCTAACTGTCAGTTAAGTGGGGTTATCACATATATCTGCATGCGAGAGAGACATAACAGTTAAAACCATAAGCAGAGGTCATTTTAAAATAATCTTGTTATTTTAGCGTCCTTATGAACTCTTCTGGCTTTCCATTACATGGATACAGTCAGACACCTTTTGAAATCAAACTTGCACCTTTCTGAGAATTGGATAATTCCCTATTAATAGCAAAACTGAAGATAAGAAGGTAAGGCACAAATAATACACCACACCCAATAGCATAATCAGAAATGACATCAAACAGTAACAAAATTGTTTAGGTGACTTATCACAGTATCCACAGTGATAACCCAGTACATCTCTCTGCACAGCACAGCAGCCTCTCCTTTTTGTGGCTTTACTCCTGCTGCTTTCCTTCCTTGAGCTGTCCCTCTCCTCAGTTCAGCAGAGAGAAGGTGGAGGTGGAAGAAAGCTAGACTCTTCATCTTCTCTCACTCCTCTCATTTTGCCAGCACAGTCTTGAAACAGAGCCAGAACAGTGAGCGAGTGGTTTCACTAGATCTGACATGCCCTTAGGTGAGAAAGGGTGCTTCCTGAGGACAGGCAGTACTGTATCTCAAGGAGGAAAGCAGTTCTAGTACCTCCAATCCCACTGTAGGTTACTGTCTCAGCTGCATGGTAGATTTCCTCAGGGACAAGTCCCAGCCTTTTACCAAAACCAGACTGGTGGGAAGCTAATGGGAGAAGAGTTGGAGAAAGAACTCTCCATTCCCACAAAAACCTTCAGAATTCTTATTAAAAACAAAAAAAACAAACTAATATTATTCAGATACTTGATATTGTAGTGTTGGGTGGGGTTTTTTTGTTTTGTTTTTGTGTGTGTGGTTTTTTTTAAATATATATCCATATGAACACAATTTGAAAGATTCAAAAGGTATAACATTATAAGGCTGAAATCTTAACAGGTGCATAAAGACATTATCTCCAGGTTCTCACATCAGGTAAGGCTCAGACTCACAGTGCTTAGTATTGGAAGCATGTGCAGAGGACTATTTGAAGAGCCCAGAATCTAACACACTTTGACCAACATCCAGCCCCATTACCTATGTGCATCTAAATCCTGCACTGACTTTTATGAGAACTGCATAGATGGAAGAATTGAAGCAGTGACTCTCAAAGTGACACAGTGACAGAAGCATATCCAGGGGAAACCTGAGGGCATGTCTAAAGGGAATTAGCAGGCAGAAATCACTGGGACCATACAGCTTTGCCTAAAAAATATGCATAGATTTCAGTAGATTAGAATGTGCTGTAATGAATTATGTAACTGGCATGAATTCTTGCCAAAAAGCCCCAACTAGCATAATGTTGTTGCAATTATGTCAATTCACAGGAGATAAGGAACTGGCCCTCTGTACACAGTATTGCGTGTATGAAACTATATTATCTCTACATTCCATTTATCTACGACTATTGAATTTATGAGGAAATTATGCATGTAGACACATACATATGCATATTTTACAAATAAATGTACCGAAAAATCTTAGTCTGAACAGATACACTACTCTACTTGTTTTGAAAGAAAAGTATCCTAAATCAATCTCCTAGTGAATCCGAATTCAGATGAAGTTCTTGCCAGCTGACAGCAGTTACTCACAGGTACAGCAGAGGCAGTGCAGGCTTAAAGCTATGCACTGATTTCAGCTGGAAGGAATGTGACAAACTATGTTATTTTGCTGAGCCTGATTAAGCACCTAAAATCTAGCTTAATTATGCTACAGCTGGTTATATGCAACACACATTATATGGCAGGACAAGGAGGCTGGAATAGCATTAAAGCCCTACTGTTTCTTTCAGAGAGAGGGAAGCTTTGCATAGGTCTGGTGGAAGACAGCCTTCAAAGCATCATCCTACAAATCATAGCAAGAGGCAAAGCTAGGGGCAAGCTGAGGGAAGGAGGAGTGGGTTGGGGCAGGGCAGCAGAAGGCAGAGGCTGAAGCTGGTCCTGCAATGCATCAGGCAGCCTTAGGAGCATAACATAGTTTTACAGCTCCGAGAACACTTTTGTATACACTGAGGATATTTTCAGGTTACCAGATCAGAAGGAGATGAAGGTGATTTAATGCTCTTTCAGCATGTCATGCTCCTTGACTGTAAATTGTAAGAGGTGTATTATGGTTTTTTTGCAATTTTTTTGCATAGCAACATTCATTGAGAACTCTGTGCCCATTTTGGGGAAAAACAAACTCCCACTACCCATATGGGATGATTAGGAAGATATATGTTAACACTAGAGAAGGAAAAAGTAGAATAGAGTTTTTCTCTTAGAATTCTGGAAGGTGATTTCTGCTGAAATGTCCTTGGCAGATGCCCTGGTCTGGAAGATGACTTTTTTTTTTTTTTCTTAACACTGGTAGTTTGATTAGGTAAGTTGATTTTTTTACTGTGGGGCTTACTATTGTAATACAGCAGTTATATAAATTTGCATGGTAGTCTGTGTACTAATAAAATATGTGTAAAAAAAACCCATAATCACATTACTTCACAGACAGCATAAATCTAAATTATTTGTTTTTAAGGTTCAGTCTTCCAGCTATACTACTTCATTTCCTTTCATGTAATGTTACTTGAATATTTGGTTCTATTTGAAAATGGGATAAAGAACAAAGTTACAAAGCAAAGGGAAATAAAAGATGCTGTTAGTTCATGTATTACAGTTGCCTTTTATTTTAATATTTTGGATTGTATTGAAGGAAAAAATAAAATTTCAAATAAAATGATACAAGATAGTCTGTTGAGTCTCCCCAAAGATGACTGTTAAGACCTAAACAATTATAGAGTGAGAGATAGATATCTGCCAAGAATTAGTCTGGCTATAAGATCGAAAACAGTGCATTAGCAAATAAATGGTTGATTTAATTGTAAAAAACAAGCAAATTATAGGATGCTCCAAGATATGTACCATGAATAGCATAGTTTAATATATTTATTACCTATTGTAGAAGTTGTAGACAGCAATGTGGTAAAAGATCATTCAGGTTAGCCAGGATTAAGAAAGGTTCTGCAGTGGATTAGATATCCTACCTCCAAGCAACTAGGCAATGCAGTGACAGATGAATTACTGTAGACAACTGCCATGTTATTCACTAGAAAGAAGAAGAAAAGAAAAAAAAAAAAGAAAAAAAGAACTATTCAGTGACATTGATGGGCTTTAAATTTATTGCAACCACTAAAAAGAAAGACCTAGACATCACTGGCAACACTACAGCTCAAAGACAACTGCTTATTGTGCCATCATTGGGAAAACAAAACAAAACAATCCCAAACAGAAGAAAAAAAAAAACCACAAAAAATCTACAACAAAAAAAATTGAAAAATATATAAATATTATGGTCTTGAAAAAAAAAAAATGTACAAAAAAGCACCTCCCACCACAGCAGTTAACTTTGCTTACTGCTTACAGTTCAAATCACCTCCTCAAGAAAAACATGTCCAATAGGACAAATAAAAGAATTCTTGAAATTAAGTATTTTCCAACTGAAGGAACATTAAAGATACTCAGTGTTTACCTGAGAGTGTCACTCTCATTCAGCTTGAGTAGCACCTAGCTCTCACCTAGATCAATGGAACCACTTACAAGAGGAAAACATTATCTGAACAGAGGCTTCAGGCAGGAGACAACTAAGAAATTACTTGGTAAGTGTGTGCGAAATAATAATAATTAAAAGAAAAGAACCTACTCAGTGGTGACTGAGGTGAAATTATCCATTTTGTGATGCACCTTATCATGTATACAGACATAGCTAATTTGATTACATGAGGGACAGGAGAGGCCCAGAGCCAGTGTTGCAGTACTGTGGTTTATTTCTCAATCTGCATTTACTGATCCAGGCAGGTGTTAGCTTGCCCTTTAGGGTCAAATATAGCAAAAACTTTTTCTTCATTATTCAGTCACATAGCTTAATTTTACAGAGGGTTTGCATCATCCCTACATTTGTAGTACAATATTATTACTCTAGGTAAACCAGAGTTAACTGTATAAAGACAATTTGTTAGGTACTTCTATTAACCTTTGTCACACTACAGTAAATACTAAAGAAATCAAATCCTGAAACTACAGTTGTCAAATTCAAGCCAAAAGTAAACGTGTTCTGAATAAAGCATCACTTACCCATGAAACTCACTATTGCATGACCTCCACATTTGAAGGGATAAAGTATGTAAGTTCTTGTGATATAGCATTATCTGCTAAGCATCAACTAACTCAAGATATAACAAATGTCCACAAATATGTGTATTACTTGTCAAAAATCTGGTTTACTTGCTGTGGATATTGAGTGATCAGGTTTGGGGGGATGTAAATGTAGAGACCAGGACAGAAGTGGCAGTATATGTGCATGGAAACTTGACAGAGAACGAAACGATGCGAAAGATGACAAAGAGAAAAATCTGCAGAGGGTTGTACTCCTGAGGGATGCAATTCTTAAATTATTCTACTTCAAGGAACACTTTCTCACATACACTTTGGCACCTTTCCTGTCAGTTGTGATGCTCCACATCACTACACTTCCTGGATCTAGAGGTGAAAGCACTGGAACTCCTGCCATTGCAATCTGGAGTTTATCTTTGAGAACTAAATAAGGGTTATTGCATCTGTTCTTTTATCCTTTCCCCTCCTACCTCCTAACACAGAAGGGAGATTGAGAGGAGAGATTTTTATTTTTTTTTTCCCTTCCATGTTCTTTCACAGAACCATAAGGAAATTGAAAGATTGAGACTGACTGTAAGAGAACGTAATATATGGAAACAGGAAATCTACTGAGTCTGATTTTTACCTCAGCTGGGATGAAAGAAGAATCTAGGACTGTCACAGATGGAAGTGATCAGATGTCACTTGCACTGAGGAAGAACAGGAAGATACTAACCTCATTGGAGCATATTGCTAGAGTTTATCTACTACTTACAACTAATTAACTAAAACAGGAATTAGCTACCCTTGCGATCAAGTTTTTCTGTGTATGAGTTTAGTACAACAAACATCCTAGGAAAATTGAAGCTTTGAGTTTATAGAGTATTGAATTCAACAATGTGCTTATGTGTGCGGTAACTTCTTGTTCCACTTAGGCGCAAAGGTAATCCTTTAATTCATAGGTGAGCAATGGTAATCATCTCCTTTCAAATATCTCCAGCTGTTATTCCAGGATGATGGAGCTGGGTTGCCCTCCTTGCTTTTCCTGGAGGAAGGCTGACAGCACAGTGAGAGATACTAACAGGCTCTGAAGAGTGATCAACACAGAGACAGTACATTCTCCAAAAGCTCTTGTTCCTCAGTAAAAGAGTTTTAAAATTCAGATTTATCAAGGGAAGCAGTCCTACAGGACCCAGATGTAGCATATTTTTGGACCCCATACAACTCTTGCTACTGTTCTTCAGGAAAGGCAGAGGCATTTCATGTTCACATATGTATTTAACATGCATTTAATTTGTATTCTATACAGTGTCTTACATTTCCATTAAATGGCAAGATGACACACCATCTTATCTCTATTTCTGTACAGTGTTTTTCAAGTTTATTGACTATTCACAGATTTGAAGAACAGAATCTAAGTATCTATTTAGCACAGTTTATAACTTTAAATCCCGAGAGAAGTTTTGACAGTGAATTATTACCATTCATGTGAAGATTTTAAAGTGTGAAGCTTTATAGTGCTATTTTTTATTTGTGCAAAGTAAAATGGGGGGGGGAGGGATGTTAAACAAACAAACAAACAAACTGAAATTTCAACTATAGAAAGGACTTTTTATATGAGCATGCTTTTCAAACAAGCCAGTCCCAATTCTCTACAATTTCTTTATGAAACAGCAGTATTTATTTAATGCATTGCCTTCTTTACTATAATAGACCTACTCTGACTTATAATTCCACAAGATCCAAAATGGACACCATACATAAAATTAATCTCTTGTCCAGATTTGGAATGTAAGTGCCATTACATCTGGAAGACTAAATGAAAAGTCTAATATAATTATTTCTTATACACATATTACTTAAAAGTAAAATGTCATGATCCCACTGCATTTTTATATTAAAAATTCAACAAAAAAACCCCCAAAAATGTACAAAAATGTGTACTGCATACTTCATAGAAAATCTTGTGCACAAGGGGATCTTGCAATCTTAGGGATTGCTGAGATTATGACCACAAATGACCAAATTCAGGGTTTAGAAAAATCTTGTTTTATTTAATCCTAATTACTACTGTAAATCATAGTTCAAATATTTTTGGGCGAAACCAGTTTTAAGGGTCATTCTTGTGTGGACAGAAACAAAACTCATGATCATTTGCATAAACTGTCTCTGAGACTAACCTTCAACACCTTTTTGAAACTATTCAAACTTTGCTCCAGCCCTGCACAGAGTAGCTGAGAAAGAATGTTTAAATCCTGCAAAAAGGGAATTTGTGAAAACAGAATTTTACAACTACTTTCAAACTATGTTCATTTCTTTATGTATGCTTGTATAGTCTTAGAATTCACCCCATATTTCTTGTATCACAATTTAAGATCGAGTTATGCAGTGGAGATAGAGTTATGCAATTTTAAGGAGAAAATTCTTTAAATATTTCTCCCAAGACTGCTTAGAACATTGCAATTGTTTATAGAGAAGCTCGGCTAGTATCAAGCTAGTTTCAGTATATGGAAGCTAGGTAGTATCAAGGAAGCCATTCTAACTATACACAAGTTTAAATAAAAGGCACAACCTGGCCTACAGATTTTGCTTAAGAAAAAAGGACAAAACAGAAAAAAAGCAAAAAAGCAACATTAGTATCTTTGATTGCATTGTTCCAGTTAACCACCTACTTTTATGGTGTCTGTAACATACGGAGTTGAATGAAGTGCCCAGTTGCCTTTTTTGTTTGTTTGTTTGTTTTCTTCATCTCTGATTTGAGAAGAAAATCTAATTTCTTCAGAGATTTTGAAACCAAATCTGAGGGTTATGGTCCATATAGATTGAGTATTTTGGTTCAGTTGTAATATTTCTCTTTTCTGTTTTTGTTTGCAGAAGATCCAATGCCCAGCTGGATGAGATGCAATACAGGGCTGTGCATCCTGAAAAATACAATGAGGTATCAGAAAACATTACAAAGAAGCAGAGGAAAGTAGAAAAAATCAAATTCACTAAAAAGGATTTTAAATTCTGATTCAATTTAACAAAGATTTAATGTGTGAGAAGCACAATTAAAAAAACCACACTGTAATATACTCTGTCAATGTATATGGATTGTTTTGGTATTACTGTGAATACATCCACAATTGTTTTAAGGAAGAAGTACATATAATATGTCCTCTTTATCTTAATTTACAATAACCAGGAAGACAGGGCATTTAAAATTAGTTGATCAGGAAGAGATATATATCTTTTTTTAAAAGAAATCTCTCATTTTATTTCTTTATACATATATCCTCTGTGTGGTTAACATATTTACATAATTTTAAGTATCCTTATATGTGTACAGACCCTATACACATATTATACACACATTGTATATTAGATTGTACGATGTAGTACAATATAGCCTGTATAAATGCAGGTGAGGATGAAAATAAGTGTCCAGCCTAATACTATATGCAGGACATGGATATATCAGATTACCATTGGAGCCTTTCCCCTGTCAATTTGTTCATTTAGTAAGTTTCTGTGTTTTTATGAACAGTCATTCAAAGTCTCAATGCAAATAACTTTTTTTTTTTCTTTAAATACATTCCATAGGTTAAAAAATGTCTTTTTGGGTTAATGATGTTGTAGTTAAATGACTGCACTTTATACGAGGAAACAGTAGAAGACTAAGTAGGTTAAGGTCTTCCTACATCTGCTTTAATCACTGTTACACCATATGCCACATGAAAACTAACTTTACCTATGAAAACTTGCAAGGAAGTTACAAATACATGCATGTAAGTATTTTTTTTTTAAAATAGTCTTTTTTAAAAGAAGATAAGCAAACTCACTGTTCAGTACAGCTCCCCTGTCTGAGTACACACACATGAGGGTGGGAATGACAGATGAGAGAGGACGAGATAATCGAGAGCATGTACTTTGCCTACGCTCATGGTATCCAGAGTATTGAAAGAGTATTCTGAATGAAAGGCAAAAAGTGTCACATTCTAATCCATGAGTATTAATTATTTGGTGTGTGAAAGGAATACAGTGCATTTTTTAGGCTACATTCACACCATTCTCAGAAGTAAGAGGGAGACCACAGGGAAAGTGCTCAAAGCCCAGAGTATGGTGGCTGTTTATCTGACAATGCTGAGCATATTATTAACAATAATAATTTTTAATTCTAATTTTGCTTTATCTACCTAAAGATCCCATATACAACTCCTCCCCCCCAATTTAAATTTATTTTATGGCATAACATTTTCTGCACCATCGTCCGCATTTGCTCAAGGATTGTTTCAGATTCTTGCATAATCCTGCCACCGAATTGCAGTGACACCCCCTGAGCTCTGCTCTCTTCGCCTGCTTCCAAGACAATAACCACTTACTCCGTTTAGAGCGCACTGCTGTCCTCCGAAAGGACACGGCGATGCACTTTTAACGGAGCGCTACAAAGCCCGCGCCGCCCCGCGCCGCACAGCACCGGCCCCGGGCAGGGGCGCAGGGC